>NC_064810.1:123932168-124216089 GCF_023721935.1 Panthera uncia | reverse complement strand
TTTTTTTTTTTTTTTTTTTTTTTTTTTTTTTTTTTTTTTTTTTTACCAATTTTACCCTTTGCATAAGGTGACTTGGGCTTAAGTATAGTACATTAAAACTTTCAACTACAAAAAAATTACGGGCAAATAATGACATAGAATTTAAACATATTGGCATATGCATACACAAGCTGACTTGCTCCCATAATAGGCTCTTTATATTCTTGAAAAGTGAATTCACATGTAAAAGTCACAGAATAACAAGAAATAATTTCCCTGCTATCCCAGTACTCATGGGATGGAGGCTTCCTAGCCCTCCTCCTAATGTTTTGAGGATGAACACCTTAATGGGCTCTTGTTCCCCTGCCTCTGCCCTCCCTCCTTTCCCTGCCTTATTGCCCATTTCATATCTATACTCTGATATCTATTTTATTACAGTCAGGACATTTTTAGGGGAAAGACATTGCTCCATGGCTTTTTTGAGTTCCTGGATTACCTGCTTTGTGGCAGAGATCCTCTCAGTCAGTCAAGTAATATTGATCCAGCTTCATTATGCTTTATTTTCACTTACCTTTGAATGTCACTGTATGATTTGTCTCTTAACAGTATTTTGTTTTAAGAGCTCTGAAAGATACCAGTTTAAAATAGCTATGTTTACCTTCTTTCTCCAGCTTTCACAACTTTTATTTATCTCCTTTTCTCTTCCATATAGAGTTTACCGGCCACTATCATCAGCTGGAAATCATAATTCACCTTTTCTTTCTATTTCATGCTTCTGGTCAGAAAAAGCCATTCTTGATTTGCCTTTTTCCTCTCAGAGTATCTCTCATCTGTGCTATCCTTTCTTTATAAAAGTGCTCCTTTACAAAGATCTCACCACCTTTTTATTGTGATCATCCCAACCATTTTCTAATCCTAGGAGGTGGTTCCCATCAGCATTTATTACATACTAATCTTTTTCTGAAATGTATACATGTTTAACTGTAGAGGCCTTGAGAATGCTAAAGAATGATAAGGAGAATTCATATACAAATTATACTGTAACTTTAATAATCACAAATGAAGTCAGTTTTTAAGTATACATCCATTAGATCACAAACATTTTTTGAGAATCTTCTGTGTGAAAGTCACTGTGCTGGCTGCTAAGGAAGAAAAAAGACCTGTCTATAACTGTGTCTGCCCTTTAAGTGCCAGTGAAATAAAAACAAACTAATAGTACAATGGTAAATATAATACAATAAATTAAACAGTACAAAGATCAGTAAAGAATTTAGTTATGAGAGAAGGCTTTTTGAAAGACTTGCATTATTAGCTGAACCTTAAAGAATAGCCAGCATTCCAATAGCAAAGTCAAGAGGGATGGTATTCTAGGAGAGTAGAATCATATGAGAAATGGCAAAGAGGCAAGAATGCACATGGCACACTTAGAGAATAATGGACCAGGCCAGCTGTCTGGAGTGGAAGTTTCATTTAGCAAAGTAGTAAGGTAGATAGGTAGGCAGGCTCCCATCTAGTTACAGAGAGCCTTAAATGCTGAACTGAGGCAGTTAGACTATTCGTATAAGTGGTAGAGAGCTACTGAACATTTTTGAAAAAGAGGATTATATAATCAAAGAATGTTTCGGAATGAATTGCCTGTGTTTTAAGGTTGGATGAACACTGAAATCTGTTTTGACCCTTTTCCTTCTGTTGGTCTCAGCATGAAGTAATAAGACCCTTATTGAACTCAAAAGTACACTGGCATTAGAAAAGAGGGAATGGTTGTATAAAACATTTTGAGGAAATATTCCTAAGGACTCCTGTATTCCCATCCTGTATTCCAAGCACTTAGGGATCCAAGCTGGAAACCTAGGAGTCGTTATGGACTTCCCCTTACTTTCATCCCTCCACACCAATCAACTACCCTGTCCTTTTCATTACAACCAGATTTTCCCCTTTGTCTTCATCTCCCACTGCTACTATCCATGCTCAGGCCCATAGTTGGATTTTTGCTTGATATTTTTGAAAAGCACATCTGATCTTGTCACTGTCCAAGTTAAAATTCTTCCATGGAGTAGGCCAAAGCTAAGTCTTCCTGATCTAACATAAAAAGGCCAATCCTATATGCTCATGTCCACTTTTCTTACCACCCCAGTGTTTGTAGCTGCCAAAATATTCCACACACTCTCACACCAGGCATTTGTACTTGCAGCCCTCCTGACCCACAGCATCCTTCTTTCCTACTTACCAGTTCTAGGGAATCTCACTGGCCCTCTTGTGTCCTCCCATGACACCCATGCTTATTACTTCTGTCGCATGACAGAGTATAACCTGAGTATGTCAGTATAATCTTAATGGTGTAGCACTCTCACTAGACTATAAACTGTTTACAGAGCACAGAACTGTGTCTTATTTTCTCTGAATCCAAAGTATCTTCAAGGCTAGACACAAGTGGCACACAGTTAGCATTCACTAAATGTAATGAAGAAAAACAAGAAAATGTGGAGACTAATGGGATGTGCATAAAATAAGGAAAAGAAGTAAGTTTAAAATGACTTCAAATTTCAAGCCCAGATAATTTGGATATTTCTACCTTTAACAAAAATAGATGTCCAGGAAAAGGACTGGCTTTGACGGGAAGATATAAAATTTGTTTTTTGATACTTTAACTTTGTTGTCAGAGTATAGTTACTAAGTGGAAATGTCCAGTATTAGTTGGGCATGAGGAATTCATAGAGCTTAAAGACTTAAAAGGGCATTCATTCATTTTTTTTTTCTTTTTTTATTGGCCCTTCAAAGTCTAATTTCAGAAACCCTCTATCAGGTGGGCCCTGAATATGTCTGCCAAACTGGGCAAACAGAAGTCTTTGTCTTATGTGGTGCATAGTAGTCCAACTGATATATTCTCTCCTGGCTGGCAGGTAGCTCTAGAGTTCTGGGCCTGGATGTCCTGTGCCAACCCTGAATGGACATTTTCCCTCCCCTGCAATTAGTTTAGTTGATCCTGTGGTCTTAGCCCCAGAAACATTTTACAAAAATAATATGCCATTTTGTTATTGAGCTTTTCTTGAGGTGTCCCTTTGACAAAATCAAGAGCATGGAGGGGCTCCTGGGTGGCTTAGTTGGTTAAGCATCTGACTTTTTGATTTTGGCTCAGATCATGATCTCACAGTTCATGAGTTCGAGCCCAGCATTGGGCTCTGTGCTAACAGTACAGAGCCTGCTTGGGATTCTCTCTCTCCCTCTCTCTCTGGCCCTCCCTTCTGCTTGCTCTCTCTCTCTCATTCTCTCTCAAATAAGTAAGTAAATAAATAAATAAATAAATAAACTTTAAAAACTTAAAAGAACGTAGAAAAATTCCCTTTCTTAATCTTTGAAAAGAGAGAACTTGATTCTAGATCTAAATGGCCTTCAGTTCAGGCTGAAATTAGCAACTGTTGATATTGTAGACATTGTTCACAGTAGCCAGACTTCCTAAGCAGTTGTCTCTTTTGTAGGTTGCTGAATAACCATCATGATGATGCCTCTAAGTTTATCTGTCTCCTGGCAAAACCCAGCTGCAACTCTCTAGAACAGGAGGATTTTATCCCTTTACTTCAGGTAATTTTCATTTCCTTCTAAAAATGGATTTTATTTTTAGAGTTTCAGAGGTTTTAAATATTTTTCAGCTGTAAGATATGTCAATTGAGATATACAAATCTAGAAGTCAGATTTGTAGAAGAGTGGCTTTCAAGCTCATTTTAGCAATAAAATCCTCTTGTTAAATGAAAATTAACACAGAACCCATAGTTTTAATAAAACAGATAAAACAGGGCAACTCCCACTGAAGCAGAGAAAGGGGTGCCACTCACCCTCCCCCTTGTCTAACCACAGGAAACATTGAAACACCTTCTGAAACCAGACATTTGGCCTACTTGGCCTAATTGACCTATGCCCAACAGAAAGGGCCCACTTGAGGAGTATTTACATCTAGGCCTTCCAATAAGAATCAGTTACATGCCAATATTGGATCTTTTTTTACTATAGCATTCTTCATAGCCTGATACGTTGCTTATTAATATTCTTAATTTCATGTCTAAATATTTGGCTTTCCTAAGCAGATTGCAAATCCCTTGAAGCTAAGGTCTGTCTTTTCATGTCTGTTGAATGCTTATCATTGTTTTAGTTGTTCCAGTAAATCTTTGTTGACCTGTTCATGAGGATGCCTAAAGAAGGACAGAAAAATACATTAACATAGTTTGTTTTGTTTTGTTTTTTCAGTTGTATTCATGGCTGCCATCATTTTTTGGTAAATTTTTTGTTGAAATATAATATATACACAAAAAACATACAGATCAAAAGTGCACCCAACAATCATGTTTCACATATGAATGAAATTGTATAATGTTTGTCTTTCTGTGATTGACTTATTTCACTTAGCATTATACCCTCTAGGTCCATTCATGTTGCAAATGGCAAGGTTTCAATTCTTTTTTATGGCTGCATAATATTTCATCGTGTGTGTGTGTGTGTGTGTGTGTGTGTGTGTGTGTGTGTGTGTGTATACACACATACATATAAATATATACCACCTGTTCTTTATCCATTCATCAGTCAGGGGTCACTTGAGTTGCTTCCATAGTTTGGCTATTGTAAATAATGCAGCAATAAGCATAGGGATGCATGTATCTTTTCATATTAGTGTTTTCATATTCTTTGGGTAAATACCCAATAGTAGAATTACTAGATCATATGGTAATTCTATTTTTAATTTTTTGAAGAACCTCCATACTGTTTTCCATAGTGGCTGCACAAAGTTGCGTTCCCACCAACAGTACACATGAGGGTTCCCTTTTCTCTACATCCTCACCAACACTTCTTATTTATTTTTTTGATTTTAACTGTTCTTACAGGTGTGAGGTAATATCTCACTGTGGTTTTCATTTGTATTTCCCTGACGATTGATGATGTTGAACATCTTTTCATGTGTCTGTTAGCCATCTATATGTCTCTTTAGATAAATGTCTGTTCAAAAACATTAAGTTTTTTTTTAATTTTTTAAATTTACATCCAAATTAGTTAGCATATGTGCAACAATGATTTCAAGAGTAGATTCCTTAATGCCCCTTACCCATTTACCCCACCCCCCTCCCACAACCCCTTCCATAACCCTCAGTTTGCTCTCCATATTTAAGAGTCTCTTATGTTTTGTCTCCCTCCCTGTTTTAATATTATTTTCGCTTCCCTTCCCTTATGTTCATCTGTTCTATGTCTTAAAGTCCTCACACGAGTGAAATCATATGATATTTGTCTTTCTCTGATGGACTAATTTCACTTAGCTTAACTTCACTTACCCTCGAGTTCCATCCACGTAGTTGCACATGGCAAGATTTCATTCTTTTTGATTTCCGAGTAATCCTCCATTGTGTATATATACCACATCTTCTTTATTCATTCATCCATTGATGGACATTTGGGCTCTCTCCATACTTTGTTGTTGATAGTGCTGCTATAAACATTGGGGTGCTTGTGCCCCTTCAAAACAGCATACCTGTATCCCTTGGATAAATGCCTAGTAGTGCAATTGCTGGCTAGTAGGGTAGTTCTATTTTTAATTTTTTGAGGAACCTCCATACTGTTTTCCAGAGTGGCTGCACCAGCTTGCATTCCCACCAACAATGCAAAAGAGATCCTCTTTCTCCGCATCCTCGCCAACATCTGTTGTTGCCTGAGTTGTTAATGTTAACCATTCTGACAGGTGTGAGGTGGTATCTCATTGTGGTTTTGATTTGTATTTCCCTGATGATGAGTGATGTTGAGCATTTTTTCATGTGTCGGTTGGCCATCTAGATGTCTTCCTTGGAGAAGTGTCTATTCATGTCTTTTGCCCATTTCTTCACTGGATTATTTGTTTTTTTTGGGTGTTGACACTGATGAGTTCTTTATAGATTTTGGATACTAAACCTTTATCTGATATGTCGTTTGCAAATATCTTCTCCCATTCTATCAGTTGCCTTTTAGTTTTGCTGATTGTTTCCTTTGCTATGCAGAAGGTTTTTATTTTGATGGGGTCCCAGTAGTTCATTTTTGCTTTTGTTTCCCTTGCCTCTGGAGACGTGTTGAGTAAGAAGTTGCTGCAGCCAAGATCAAAGAAGTTTTTGCCTGCTTTCTCCTCTAGGATTTTGATGGCTTTCTGTCTTAACGTTTAGGTCTTTCATCCATTTTGAGTTTGTTTTTGTGTCTGGTGTAAGAAAGCGGTCCAGGTTCTTCTGCATGTTGCTATCCAGTTTTCCCAGCACCACTTGCTGAAGAGACTGTCTTTATTCCATTGGATATTCTTTCCTGCTTTGTCAAAGATTAGTTGGCCATACGTTTGTGGGTCCATTTTTGGGTTCTCTATTCTGTTCCATTAATCTGAGTGTCTGTGTGCCAGTAAAAAACATTAGGTTTTAATAACAGTTCTCTATCCACCCCTTGATCCATTCTTGACCCTGCTCTGACTCCTACAAACTACATATTTTGTGTCCTCTTCCCTGACTAGCTTATGGTTGGGTCTGGTCAGTGGATCCTACTGCCAGGAATGGGCATTTCTTCCCCACTTTGTTTCAGCACAGCAACCATATCTATATGCTACAGCTTTTGCTGAGTGGCCTCTTCTCCACAGTTCTATTGCCTACCTCGCTCCTATAACTCTTTTCCTTGCCTTGTCCCTCTGGCTGTAGGGATTGTAAGGGTATCCTTCTGTTGCTTGTTCCTGGTGCCTCACCGTTCCCTTGTGTGTTCCCTTAACCTGCCCATGACTTTACACGTAGTCCCTTCATGAAAGATTCACATGGGTGAAGTCTTTTTCCTGTGGGGACCCTATCCTGAGTTTTACCAGAAGTTTTAATAAAACCTCTGCCAGGAGTTTAAATTAAATCCATATCAAGAGAATTACAAATAATAATAAAACTGTAATTATGCATTAGTGGACATTTATACTTCCTTTGCTTATTAGGAGAGATTTTATTTTTCTTTAACAAATGGACTTGTGGAATCTTCAGGTAAAGATGACAGACTGAATAGATACATTCTCCTTCCATTCTGTCCCAAACTTCTCTGAAGTTAAAGTCTAGGAGTTTAAAAGAATAAACATATGAAAATAAATGGAATAGTAAAGAAGAATGCAGGAGAAAAAAATTACTGTCAAGAGGTTTCCATATTTCTTTTTTTTTTTTTTAATTTTTTTTTTTTAACGTTTTTATTTATTTTTGAGACAGAGAGAGACAGAGCATGAATGGGGGAGGGTCAGAGAGAGGGAGACACAGAATCTGAAACAGGCTCCGGGCTCTGAGCTGTCAGCACAGGGGCCCGATGCGGGGCTCGAACTCACAGACCGCGAGATCGTGACCTGAGCCGATCGGGCGCTCAACCGACTGAGCCACCCAGGCGCCCCGAGGTTTCCATATTTCTTAAGGTAGAAGGCAGAAGGGGCACCAGTCGGTTAAGTGTCTGACTTTGGCTCGGGTCATGATCTCACGGTTCATGAGTTTGAGCCCCATGTCAGGCTCTGTGCTGACAGCTTGAGCCTGGAGCCTGTTTCAGATTCTGTGTCTCCCTCTCTCTTTGCCTCTCCCCTGCTTGTGTTGTGTGTGTGTCTCTCTCAAATATAAATAAAAACATTAAAAAAAAAAAAAAAAAAAAAAGAAGGCAGAAGCAAGCTACGGAAACCACAGCCCAGAATGAGGGGCTATGTATGGGCTGCAGTGGAGAAGTGAGCTGCTCTCCTTTATTCTCTCAGCAGGATCCCAAAGTAGCTATAAACTCAGGGTTGGCAGATCTGACAGGAACTATTAGAAATGGGGATTCATTGAAGGGTGGTATATAGAACAATGGATCAGTTGATTCTATTTGGTTCCCAAAAGTAAAGTGCAGCCTGGCATTTTATTCACAAGCATAAACAAAATAACAAACAAGAAAGCATGCTAAGACAAATTCCAATAGACAAGTATTCTAGATAGTACCTGGCCAGCACTCCTCTGTCAAGGTCATCAAAAACAAGGAAAATTTGTAAAATTGCCACAGCCAAAGGAGCCTAAGGAGATATGACAACTAAGTGTAATAGGAGATCCTGGGTAGGATCCTGGGACAGAAAAAACATATTAGACAAAAACTAAATGTGAATAAAGTAGGGTCTCTCATAATAGTAATATAATATCAACATTATTATAGTTGCTTATTATAATAAATGCTAATGTAATGCAACATATATGGGAACTCTCATACTGTCTTCCAGATTTTTCTTTAAAACTGTTCTAAAAAATAAAGTCTTTTTAAACAATTACTATATTCAGAGAGATTATCTAAAATAAGAATAGAATATTATGAAAACAGAATGCTAACCACTGGAAAGAGCTGTTAGAATTTTAAAATGTACCAAAATTTAAAATTTCATCATAAGGCCTAGAAGCTAAAGTTTAGGATATCTCGCAAGGGGGCGGGGGGTGGGGGGCAGGGGAGACGGAGGGACGCGACATAAAGACAAGAATTTCAACAACTAACTGGAGTCTGGAGAAGAAAAAAGGACAAAATGGAGAGAAGGAACTCATCACAGAAATAATATAGAATGGAGGGGCACCTGGATGGCTCAGCCGTTTGGGCATCCGACTTCGGCTCAGGTCATGATCTCGCCGTTCCTGAGTTTGAGCCCCGTGTTGGGCTCTGTGCTAACAGCTCAGAGCCTGGAGCCTATTTCAGATTCTCTGTCTCCCTCTCTCTCTCTCTGCCTCTCCTCCACTCGTGTTCCTTCTCTCTCAAAAATAAATAAACATTAAAAAAAAATTAAAAGAAATAATACAGAATGGAGAGAATTGGAGAGACTGGGGTGATGAGTCCAAAGAGCTGGAACCCAGTAGGATTCCTTGGGATCCCTGTTTCCCTCTTTGGGAGAAACACAACGTGCTTGTGTAACTAGCATCTAATCAAAAATAGAAATTGACACTCCCACCCCAGCTTCTCTTGCTCCCTCCATTCTTGCCCACAGAATTAAAGAAATTATATAGAATACAAGCCTTTTGCTTGAAAAAAGCCAAGTACAATGAATAAAAAAAAAGAAACAGACATAAACATATCATCTTGAAATTTTAGAAAAACTGATGAAAACAAGATACTAAAACCTTTCAGAGAGAAAAACGAGGTTCCTTTAACAGGAACAAAAATTGAGGTGCTGTTAGATTCTCCTTGGCAACTCTAGGGAAATGGATTTGAAATCAGATTTCCAATATCTGCCAAGCTATCAGTCAGATATGAGGTTTAGAATAAAGACATTTAAAATTTCAGAAAGGGTGGCTTAGTTGGTTAAGTGGTTAAGTGTCTGACTTTGGCTCAGGTCATGGTCTCAAGTTTCATGAGTTTGAGCCCCACATCAGGCTCTGCATTGACAGCGCAGATCTCTCTCTCGAAAATAAACAAACATGGAAAAAAAAAAACAGCAGAAAGTTTGTCTGCTGTCTTCTTAGAGTTACTTGAATATATATACTATGTCAAATTAAGTAAACCAAGAAAGAATATATGATCCACGAAACAGTGGATTCAATCCAAAGAAGCAGTGAAGGGAAGACCTTAGATGGCAACTGAAGAGCAGCCAGTCCAGAATAGAAAAGGTGATGGGGTTTCTCTGGGAAGTTCTCAATAAAGGGGAATAGGGAGGGGAGGAGCTACTCCATGCAGTACTATTATATTTGAGAACAGAAACTAGAGGGTATGCTGACAGCACAGCATTCTGTATGAACAAGTTAAAGAAAAGCAATTCAAAACTCCCAAGAAAACTGAAAAAAACTATATAAGACAGTCATGTTTTAAGCTTGAAACAAACTGAAATATGGCACGATTATAAACAACTGATGGAGAGTAAGAAAAGAAAGTCCATTTAACTTCATTTCTCCTTTGCCCAAGAGACATGATGTTGGACGACTAAGAAAGTAGGAAATTTCTCCTGGAATGGAAGCAGTGGCAGGCTACATTTTCTTGCCCTCCTGCCTAGCTGGCCCAAATGTGGGTAGGTGCCAGTTCTGACACTCTGCATCTTCCTTCTTAGCACCATTTGCCCCATTCTAGCATTAACCCTTGCAGACTTTCCCCAGCAGGCCCCCTCCAGAGTAGCTCCCACCCTGCCACATCCAGTAGGCACCCTAGTCTAGGAATGGCACTTGCCTCCAAAGCCGTTCCCATCCCATCATACATAGTGGGCAGCCAGGACCTGCACCCTCAAAAATTACTCCTACCCGGGGGAGTTGGGGACAGCCCTCCTCACAGAAGTTGTGGCCTAGCCACAAAGGGAGGGAACATGCAGGCCACACACAGTCACCCCTGGAGATCTGGTTCTAGTGACCAGGGAAGACTGTGTTTCTGGGCCCCACAGGATGCCTTCTACATAAGGCCACTCCTTCATGACCAGGAGATGTAGCTGATTTACCTAAAACATAGAAACAAGGAGAGTCAGACAATACATAGAAACAAGAAGAGTCAGACAAAATGAGGAGACAGGAATGTGTTTCAAATAAAAGAACAAGACAGAAAACAACCTCAGAAAAAGAACTTTACAAAATGGAGATAAGCAGTCTAGCTAATAGGGAGTGCAAATAATGGTCATAAAGATGCTCACTAGAACTATAGAGAAGAATGAATGAACACAGTGAAAACTTCAACAAAGAGAAAATGTTAAAGGGAACCAATCAGGACTGAAGAACAATAATTGAAATGAAAAAATACACTAGAGGGAATCAACGGCAGTTAGAGGATGCAAAAGAATGGATCAATGATCTAGAAAGCAGAGTAGTGGAAATTATCCAAGCTGAACAGCAGAGTGAAAATTTTTAATATGAGAATAGTTTAAGGGACCTCTTAGACAACATCAGGCTTAGCAACATTTGCATTAGAGGGATCCTAGAAGGAGAAGAGAGAAAAAGCAGAAAACATATTTGAAGAAATAATAACTGAAAATTTTTTTACCTGAGGAAGAAAACAGACATCTGGGTCCAGGAACCTTAGAGAGCCCCAAACAAGATGAACCCAAAGAGGTCCACATAAGTCACGTAATAATTGAAATGTGAAAAGTTAGAAAGAGGGGCGCCTGAGTGGCTCAGTCGTTAAGCGTCCGACTTCGGCTCAGGTCACGATCTTGCGGTATGTGAGTTCGAGCCCCGCCTCGGGCTCTGTGCTGACTGCTCAGAGCCTGGAGCCTGTTTCAGATTCTGTGTCTCCCTCTCTCTCTGACCCTCCCCCGTTCATGCTCTGTCTCTCTCTGTCTAAAAAATAAATAAATGTTAAAAAAAAAATTTTTTTTAAAAGAAAAGTTAGAAAGAATCTTAAAAAGCAGCAAGAGAAAAGCAGCTAGCTACCCACAAGGGAACGCCCATAAACGTATGAGCTAACTTTACGGCAAAAATTTTTCAGGCCAGAAGGGGATGGAATGATATATTTAAAGTGCTAAAAGGAAAAGGAAAAATGAAAAACCCACAACCAAGAGTACTCTACCTAACAAGGTTATATTTCAGAATTGAAAGAGAGAAAGTTTCTCAGACAAAAATTAAAGAAGTTTAACTTCTTTAAGTTTTTTTAAACTTTTTTGAAGTGAACCAGCCTTACAAGAATTGCTAAAAGAACTTCTTTAAGCAGAAAAAAAGGCCATAACTAGAAGTAAGAAAATTATGAAAAAAAACCCCAAAACCCTCACCAGTAAAAGCAAACATACAGTAAAGGTAGTGGCTCAACCACTTATAAAGCTAGTATGAAAGTTAAAAGACAAATAGTAAAATCGACTATATGTACAATAGTTAAGGGATGCACAAAATAAAAAGTTGTAAAATATAACATCAAATACATAAAACATCAGGGGATGTGCAGAGGATTAAAAATATGGTGCTTTGGGGCGCCTGGGTGGCGCAGTCGGTTAAGCGTCCGACTTCAGCCAGGTCACGATCTCACGGTCCGTGAGTTCGAGCCCCGCGTCAGGCTCTGGGCTGATGGCTCAGAGCCTGGAGCCTGTTTCCGATTCTGTGTCTCCCTCTCTCTCTGTCCCTCCCCCGTTCATGCTCTGTCTCTCTCTGTCCCAAAAATAAATAAACGTTGGAAAAAAAAAAAAATATGGTGCTTTTAGAATATATTAGGACTTAAGCGACCATTAACTTAGAATAGAAAGTCATCCAACCACCAAAAAACTACCAGAAAACAATGAACAAAATGCCAGTAAGTACATACCTGTCAATAATTAATTTTTTTTAATTGTTAATGTTTATTTATTTTTGAGAGAAAGAGGGACAGAACGTGAGTGGGGGAAGGGCAGAGAGAGAGGGAGACACAGAATCAGAAGCAGGCTCCAGGCTCCGAGCTGTCAGCACAGAGCCCAACACAGCCCTCAAACTCACAAATCGTGAGATCATGACTTGAGTCGAAGTCAGACACTCAACCGACTGAGCCACCCAGGTGCCCCCATAATTACTTTAAATGTAGATAGACTAAATGTTCCAATAAAAAAACACGGAGTGACTGAATGGATTAAAAAACAAGACCTACCGGACACAGACCGGAAGATGGCGGCTTAGGAGGACGCTAGGCTCACCGCGCATCCTGCTGATCACTTAGATTCCACCTACACCTGCCTAACTAACCCAGAAAACCACCAGAAGACTAGCAGACCGGAGTCTCCGGAGCCAAGCGCAGACAAGAGGCCCATGGAAGAGGGTAGGAAGGGCGGAGAGGCGGTGCGTGCTCCACGGACTGGCCGGAGGGAGCTGGGGCGGAGGGTGGCCCTCCGGCCAAGCAGAGACCCTGAGTCTGGCTCACAAAAGCGGAGGGGCCGGACGAAGTGTGTTCTGACAGCAGGCGGGACTTGCTTAGCATCTGGGAGGTCATAAGTTAACAGCTCTGCTCAGAAAGCGGGAAGCCTGGAGGACAAAGGGAGGGAGAGTTGCTGAGCCCCGGGACGACAGAGCTCAGTTTGGCTGGGAACAAAGGCGCTCGCCAGCGCCATCTCTCTCGCCCATCCCCCAGCCAAAATCCCAAAGGGAACCAGTCCCTGTCAGGGAACTTGCTTGCTCCGCACAAACACCCAACGCGGTGCTTCTGCGGAGCCACCCCTCCAGCAGCGGGTCTGACTCCCTCCTGCTGCCACAGGGCCCCTCTTGAAGTGGATCACCTAAGGAGAAGCGAGCTAAGCTTGCCCCTCCTGCCCCCGTGCACCTTGCCTACCCACCCCAGCTAATACGCCAGATCCCCAGCTCCACAAGCCTGGCAGTGTGCAAGTAGCCCAGACGGCCACGCCACCCCACAGTGAATCCCACCCCTAGGAGAGGGTAAGAGAAGGCACACACCAGTCTGACTGTGGCCCCAGCGGTGGGCTGGGGGCAGACGTCAGGTCTGACTGCGACTCCGCCCACCAGCTCCAGTTATACACCACTGCACAGGGGAAGTGCCCTGCAGGTCCTCACCACTCCAGGGACTATCCAAAATGACCAAACAGAAGAATTCCCCTCAGAAGAATCTCCAGGAAATAACAACAGCTAATGAACTGATGAAAAAGGATTTAAATAATATAACAGAAAGTGAATTTAGAATAATAGTCATAAAATTAATCACTGGGCTTGAAAACAGTATAGAGGACAGCAGAGAATCTCTTGCTAAAGAGATCAAGGGACTAAGGAACAGTCAGGAGGAGCTGAAAAATGCTTTAAACGAAATGCAAAACAAAATGGAAATGACGGCTCGGATTGAAGAGGCAGAGGAGAGAATAGGTGAACTAGAAGATAAAGTTATGGAAAAAGAGGAAGCTGAGAAAAAGATAAAAAAATCCAGGAGTATGAGGGGAAAATTAGAGAACTAAGTGACACACTAAAAAGAAATAATATACACATAATTGGTATGCCAGAGGAGGAAGAGAGAGGGAAAGGTGCTGAAGGTGTACTTGAAGAAATAATAGCTGAGAACTTCCCTGAACTGGGGAAGGAAAAAGGCATTGAAATCCAAGAGGCACAGAGAACTCCCTTCGGACGTAACTTGAATCGATCTTCTGCACGACATATCATGGTCAAACTGGCAAAATACAAGGATAAAGAGAAAATTCTGAAAGCAGCAAGGGATAAACGTGCCCTAACTTATAAAGGGAGACCTATAAGACTCTTGACTGATCTCTCTTTTGAAACTTGGCAGGCCAGAAAGGATTGGCACGAGATCTTCAATGTATTGAACAGAAAAAATATGCAGCCAAGAATCCTTTATCCAGCAAGTCTGTCATTTAGAATAGAAGGAGAGATAAAGGTCTTCCCAAACAAACAAAAACTGAAGGAATTTGTCACCACTAAACCAGCCCTACAAGAGATCCTAAGGGGGATCCTGTGAGACAAAGTACCAGAGACATCGCTATAAGCATAAAACATACAGACATCACAATGACTCTAAACCTGTATCTTTCTATAATAACACTGAATGTAAATGGATTAAATGTGCCAACCAAAAGACATAGGGTATCAGAATGGATAAAAAAACAAGACCCATCTATTTGCTGTCTACAAGAGACTCATTTTAGATCTGAGGACACCTTTAGATTGAGAGTGAGGGGATGGAGAACTATTTATCATGCTACTGGAAGCCAAAAGAAAGCTGGAGTAGCCATACTTATATCAGACAAACTAGACTTTAAATTAAAGGCTGTAATGAGATGAAGAAGGGCATTATATAATAATTACAGGGTCTATCCATCAGGAAGAGGTAACAATTATAAATGTCTATGCACCAAATACCGGAGCCCCCAAATATATAAAACAATTACTCACAAACATAAGCAACCTTATTGATAAGAATGCGGTCATTGCAGGGGACTTTAACACCCCACTTACAGAAATGGATAGATCATCTAGACACACGGTCAGTAAAGAAACAAGGGCCCTGAATGACACACTGGATCAGATGGACTTGACAGATATATTTAGAACTCTGCATCCCAAAGCAACAGAATATACTTTCTTCTCGAGTGCACATGGAACATTCTCCCAGATAGATCATATACTGGGTCACAAAACAGCCCTTCATAAGTATACAAGAATTGAAATTATACCATGCATACTTTCAGACCACAATGCCATGAAGCTTGAAATCAACCACAGGAAAAAGTCTGGAAAACCTCCAAAAGCATGGAGGTTAAAGAACACCCTACTAACGAATGAGTGGGTCAACCAGGCAATTAGAGAAGAAATTAAAAAATATATGGAAACAAACGAAAATGAAAATACAACAATCCAAACGCTTTGGGACGCAGCAAAGGCAGTCCTGAGAGGAAAATACATTGCAATCCAGGCCTATCTCAAGAAACAAGAAAAATCCCAAATACAAAATCTAATAGCACACCTAAAGGAAATAGAAGCAGAACAGCAAAGGCAGCCTAAACCCAGCAGAAGAAGAGAAATAATAAAGATCAGAGCAGAAATAAACAATATAGAATCTAAAAAAACGGTAGAGCAGATCAACGAAACCAAGAGTTGGTTTTTTGAAAAAATAAACAAAATTGACAAACCTCTAGCCAGGCTTCTCAAAAAGAAAAGGGAGATGACCCAAATAGATAAAATCATGAATGAAAATGGAATTATTACAACCAATCCCTCAGAGATACAAACAATTATCAGGGAATACTATGAAAAATTATATGCCAACAAATTGGACAACCTGGAAGAAATGGACAAATTCCTAAACACCCACACTCTTCCCAAACTCAATCAGGAGGAAATAGAAAGCTTGAACAGACCCATAAGGGAAGAAATTGAATCGGTTATCAAAAATCTCCCAACAAATAAGAGTCCAGGACCAGATGGCTTCCCAGGGGAGTTCTGCCAGACGTTTAAAGCAGAGACAATACCTATCCTTCTCAAGCTATTCCAAGAAATAGAAAGGGAAGGAAAACTTCCAGACTCATTCTATGAAGCCAGTATTACTTTGATTCCTAAACCAGACAGAGACCCAGTAAAAAAAGAGAACTACAGGCCAATATCCCTGATGAATATGGATGCAAAAATTCTCAATAAGATACTAGCAAATCGAATTCAACAGCATATAAAAAGAATTATTCACCATGATCAAGTGGGATTCATTCCTGGGATGCAGGGCTGGTTCAACATTCGCAAATCAATCAACGTGATACATCACATTAATAAAAGAAAAGATAAGAACCATATGATCCTGTCAATCGATGCAGAAAAGGCCTTTGACAAAATTCAGCATTCTTTCTTAATAAAAACCCTTGAGAAAGTCGGGATAGAAGGAACATACTTAAACATCATAAACGCCATTTATGAAAAGCCCACAGCTAACATCATCCTCAATGGGGAAAAACTGAGAGCTTTTTCCCTGAGATCAGGAACATGACAGGGATGCCCACTCTCACCGCTGTTGTTTAACATAGTGTTGGAAGTTCTAGCATCAGCAATCAGACAACAAAAGGAAATCAAAGGCATCCAAATTGGCAAAGATGAAGTCAAGCTTTCGCTTTTTGCAGATGACATGATATTATACATGGAAAATCTGATAGACTCCACCAAAAGTCTGCTAGAACTGATACATGAATTCAGCAAAGTTGCAGGATACAAAATCAAGGTACAGAAATCAGTTGCATTCTTATACACTAACAGTGAAGCAACAGAAAGACAAATAAAGACACTGATCCCATTCACAATTGCACCAAGAAGCATAAAATACCTAGGAATAAATCTAACCAAAGATGTAAAAGATCTGTATGCTGAAAACTATAGAAAGCTTACGAAGGTAATTGAAGAAGATATAAAGAAATGGAAAGACATTCCCTGTTCATGGATTGGAAGAATAAATATTGTCAAAATGTCAATACTACCCAAAGCTATCTACACATTCAGTGCAATCCCAATCAAAATTGCATCAGCATTCTTCTTGAAGCTAGAACAAGCGATTCTAAAATTCATATGGAAACACAAAAGGCCCCGAATAGCCAAAGTAATATTGAAGAAGAAGACCAAAGCAGGAGGCATCACAATCCCAGACTTTAGCCTCTACTACAAAGCTGTTATCATCAAGACAGCATGGTATTGGCACAAAAACAGACACATAGACCAATGGAATCGAATAGAAACCCCAGAACTAGACCCACAAACGTATGGCCAACTCATCTTTGACAAAGCAGGAAAGAACATCCAATGGAAAAAAGACAGTCTCTTTAACAAATGGTGCTGGGAGAACTGGACAGCAACATGCAGAAGGTTGAAACTAGACCACTTTCTGACACCATTCACAAAAATAAACTCAAAATGGATAAAGGACCTGAATGTGAGACAGGAAACCATCAAAACCCTAGAGGAGAAAGCAGGAAAAGACCTCTCTGACCTCAGCCGTAGCAATCTCTTACTCGACATATCCCCAAAGGCAAGGGAATTAAAAGCAAAAATGAATTACTGGGACCTTATGAAGATAAAAAGCTTCTGCACAGCAAAGGAAACAACCAACACAACTAAAAGGCAACCAACGGAATGGGAAAAGATATTTGCAAATGACATATCGGACAAAGGGCTAGTATCCAAAATCTATAAAGAGCTCATCAAACTCCACACCCGAAAAACAAATAACCCACTGAAGAAATGGGCAGAAAACATGAATAGACACTTCTCTAAAGAAGACATCCGGATGGCCAACAGGCACATGAAAAGATGCTCAACGTCGCTCCTCATCAGGGAAATACAAATCAAAACCACACTCAGATATCACCTCACGCCAGTCAGAGTGGCCAAAATGCACAAAGCAGGAGACTATAGATGCAAGGATGTGTAGAAACGGGAACCTTCTTGCACTGTTGGTGGGAATGCAAACTGGTGCAGCCACTCTGGAAAACAGTGTGGAGGTTCCTCAGAAAATTAAAAATAGACCTACCCTATGACCCAGCCATAGCACTGCTAGGAATTTACCCAAGGGATACAGGAGTACTGATGCATAGGGGTACTTGTACCCCAGTGTTTATAGCAGCACTCTCAACAATAGCCAAATTGTGGAAAGAGCCTAAATGTCCACCAGCTGATGAATGGATAAAGAAATTGTGGTTTATACACACAATGGAGTACTACATGGCAATGAGAAAGAACGAAATATGGCCCTTTGTAGCAACGTGGATGGAACTGGAGAGTGTGATGCTAAGTGAAATAAGCCATACAGAGAAAGACAGATACCATATGTTTTCACTCTTATGTGGATCCTGAGAAACTTAACAAACCCATGGGGGAGGGGAAGGAAAAAAAAAAAGAGGTCAGAGTGGGAGAGAGCCAAAGCATAAGAGACTCTTAAAAACTGAGAACAAACTGAGGGTTGATGGGGGATGGGAGGGAGGGGAGGGTGGGTGAGGGGTATTGAGGAGGGCACCTTTTGGGATGAGCACTGGGTGTTGTATGGAAACCAATTTGACAATAAATTTCATATATTGAAAAAATAAAAAAATAAAAAAAAAACAAGACCTACCTGCACTCTGCCTACATGAGATTGACTTATAAGTGAAGAGATGGAAAAAGATATCCCAAGCAAATGGAAACAAAAAGCTGGAATAGCCATACTTATCAGACAAAATAGACTTTAAAACAAAGACTGTAACAAGAGACAAAGAAGGGCATTACATAATGATAAAGGAATCCAATAAGAATATAACAACTATAAATACCCAATGTAGTGTAGTATTTAAATAAATGAAGCAAATATTTACAGACAATAAGGGAAGAATTGACAGTAATATAAAAATAGTGGGAGGGGGGTATTTTTCTTTTTAAGTTTTCATTTAAATTCCAGTTAGTTAACATACAAGATAATATTAGTTTCAGGTATACAATATAGTGATTCAGCACTTCCATACAACACCACCTGGTGCTCATCACACAACAAGTGCATGCCTTAATCCCCATCACCTATTTAACCCATCCCCTCACCCAGTTCCCTTCTGGTAACCATCAGCTTGTTCTCTACCTTTAAAAGTCTGTTTCCTGGTTTGCCACTGTCTTTATTTCCCCCTTTCCTTATTTCCCCATTTCCTTATTTCCCCATTTCCTTATTTCATTGATTAAATTCCACATATGAATGAAATCATATGGTATTTGTCTTTCTCTAACTTATATCACTTAGCATAATACTCTCTAGCTTCATCCATGTCATTGCAAATGGCAAGATGTCATTCTTTTTGATGGCTGAGTAATATTCCTGTGTGTGTGTGTGTGTGTGTGTGTGTGTGTGTGTACATATAGTATATACTGTATCCATCTTCTTTATCCATTCATCAGTTGATCGACAGGCTGTTTCCATAATTTGGCTATTGTAGGTAGTGCTGCTATAAAGATAGAGGTGCATATATCCCTTTGAATTAGTGTTTTTGTATTCTGTGGGTAAATACATAGTAGTGCAGTTGCTGGACTATAGAGTAGTTCTGTTTTTAACTTTCTGAGGAACCTCCATACTGTTTTCCAGAGTGGCTGCACCAGTTTGCATTCCCACCAGCAGTGCAAGAGGGCTCCCCTTTCTCCACATTCTTGCCAACATCTGTTATTTCTTGTGTTGTTGATCTTAGCCATCCTGACAGGTGTGAGGTGTTACCTCATTGTAGTTTTGATTTGCATTTCCCTGATGATGAGTGATGTTGAACATCTTTTCATGTGTCTGTTGCCCCTTTGTATATCTTCTTTGGAAAAATGTCTATTCATGTCTCCTGCCCGTTTTTTAATTGGATTACTCATTTTTTGGATGTTGAGTTTGTAGGTTCTTTTTTATTTTTTTTTAATGTTCATTTATTTTTGAGAGACAGATATAGCATGAGTGGGGGAGGAGCAGAGAGAGAGGGGAGACACAGAATCTGAAGCAGGCTCCAGGCTCTGAGCCATCAGCACAGAACTGGATGCGGGGCTTGAACTCATGAACTTTGAGATCATGACCTGAGCCGAAGTCAGATGCTTAACTGACTGAGCCACTCAGGCACCCCAAGTTTTTTAAGTTCTTTATATTTTGGATACTAACCCTTTATCACATATGTTACTTGCAGATACCTTCTCCTATTCTGTAGGGTGCCTTTTTTCATTTTGTTGATTGTTTCCTTCACTGTGCAGAAGATTTTTATTTTGATGAAGTCCCAATAGTTTATTTTAGCTTTTATTTCCCTTGCCTCCAGCGATGTTGTCTAGTAAGAAGTTGCTCCAGCCAAGGTCAAAGAGATTGCTGCCTGGTTTCTCCCCTAGGATTTCGATGGTTTTCTGTCTCATATTTAGGTCTTTCATCCATTTTGAATTTATTTTTGTGTATGGTGTAAGGAAGTGTTCCAATTTCATTCTTCTGCATGTTGCTGTCCAGTTTTCCCAGCATTATTTGTTGGAAGAAACTGTCTTTTTTCCCATTGCATATTCTTTCCAGCTTTGTCGAAGATTGACCATATAGTTGTGGGTTCATTTCTGGATTTCTGTTCTGTTCCATTGATCTATGCATCTGTTTTTGTACCTTTACCATACTGCTTTGGTCACTACAGCTTTTTAATATGACTTAAGGCCAGAATTGTGATGCTTCCAGCTTTGCTTTTTCAATGTTGCATTGGCTATTCGGGATCTTTTGTGGCTCCATACAAATTTTAGGATTGCTAGTTCTAGCTCTATGAAAAACGCTTGGTATTTTGATAGTGATTGCATTACATATATAGATTGCTTTCAGTAGTATAGACATTTTTATAATATTTGTTCTAACAATCAATGAGCATGGAATGTCTATTTCTTTCTGTCATCTCCAGTTGCTTTCATCAGTGTTTTATGGTTTTCAGAGTACAGATCTTTTACCAGTTTGGTATCTTATGATTTTTAGTGCAGTTATAAATGGGATTGATTCCTGATTTCTGTTTCTGCTGCTTCATTATTGGTGTATAGAAATGCAGCAGATTTTTTGTGCATTAATTTTGTATCCTGGAACTTTACTGAATTGGGATATCATTTCTAGCAATTTTTTGGTGGAGTCTTTCTGGTTTTCTACAGAAGGGTATCATGTCATCAGCAAATAGTGAAAGTTTGACTTCTTCATTGCCACTTTGGATGCCTTTTATTTATTTCTGTTGTCTGATTGCTGAAGCTAGGACTTCTAGTACTATATTAAATAACAGTGGTAAGAGTGGACATCTGTGTCTTGTTCTTGACCATAGAGGAAAAGCTCAGTTTTTCCCAGCTGAGGATATTTGCTGTGGATTTTCTGTATATGGCCTTTATGATGTTGAGGTATGCTCCCTCTATCCCTACTTTATTGAGGGTTTTTATCAAGAACGGATGCTGTACTTTGTCAAATGCTTTTTCTGCATCTATTGAGAGGATCATATGGTTTTTACCCTTTCTTTTATTAATGTGTATCACGTTAATTGATTTGCAAATAATGAACCACCCCTGAAACCCAAGAATAAATCCCAGTTGGTCATGGTGAATGATTCTTTTAATGTACTATATGGGATTCAATATGCTAGTATTTTGTTGAGAATTTTTGCATCCATGTTCATCAGGGATATTGTTCTGTAGTTCTCTTTTTTAGTGAGGTCTTTGGTTTTGGAATGCTGGCATCAGAGAATGAGTTTGAAAGTTTCCCTTCTATTTCTATTTTTTGGAATAGTTTGAGAAGAATAGATATTAACTTATTTAAATTTTTGGTGGAATTTGCCTATGGGACCATCTGGCCCTGGACTTTTGTGTGTTGGGAGATTTTTTATTTCTGATTCAATTTCTTTGCTGATTATTGGTTTGCTCAAGTTTTCTATTTCTTACTGTTTCAATTTTGGTAGTTTATATGTTTCTAAGAATGTATCCATTTCTTTCAGATTGCCCAATTTGTTGGCATATAATTTTTCATAATATTTTCTTATAATTGTTTGTATTTCTGTGGTGTTGGTTGTGATTTTTTCTCTCTCATTGGTAATTTTATTAATTTGGGTCCTTTTTCTTTTCTTTTTGATAAGTCTGCCTAGGGGTTTATTAATTTTTTCAAAAAAACCCAGCTCCTTGATGGTTTCATTGATCTGTTTTACTGGGATTTTTTGTTTCTGTATTAGTTATTTCTGCTCTAATTTCTTTTATTTCACTACTTCTGCTGGCTTCATTTGTTCTTTTTCCAGCTCCTTTAGGTGTAAGGTTACGTTGCATATTTGAGATTTTTCTTGCTTCTTGAGATAGGCCTGTGTTGCTATATACTTCCTCTTATGACTACTTTTTGCTGCATCCCAAAGGTTTTGGACCATCGTGTTTTCATTTTCATTTGTTTACATGTTTTTCTTTTAATTTCTTCTTTGATTTCCTGATTGACCCATCCATTGTGTAGTAGCATGTTATTTAACCTTCATGTATTTGTGGTCTTTCCAAAATTTTTTCCTTTATTTATTTATTTTTTTTATGGTTGACTTCTAGTTTCATAGTGCTGTGGTCAGAAAAGGTACATGGTATGATTTCAGTCTTTTTGTATTTGTTGAGGCCTGATTTGTGACCTAATGTGTGATCTATTCTAGAGAATGTTCCATGTGCAGTTGAAAAGAATGTGTATTCTGCTGTTTTAGGATTTGAATGTTCTGAATATATCTGTTAAATCCATTGGTCCAGTGTGTCATTCAAAGCCATTGTTTCCTTGTTTATTTTCTGTTTAGATGAGCTGTCAGTTGATGTTAGTGGGGTGTTAAAGTCCCCTACTATTCTTGTGTTGTTCTAAGTTCTTTTATGTTTTTTAGTAATTGTTCTATGTATTTGAGCGCTACCATGTTGAGTGAACAAGTACTTACAGTTGTTATATCTTCTTGTTGGGGCGTCCCTTTATGATTATATAATGCCCTTCTTTGCCTCTTTTTACATCTTTGTTGTAACGTCTAATTTGTCTGATATAAATGTTGCTACTCCAGCTTTCATTTGCATGATAAATGTTTCTCCATGCCCTCACTTTCAATCTATAGGTGTCTTTAGGTCTAACATGAGTCTTTTGTAGGCAGTGTATTATACATGGATCTTGTTTTTTTATCCATTCTGTTACCTATGTCTTGTGATTGGAGCATTTGGTCCATTAACAGTCAAAGTAATTATTGATAGATATGTATTTATTGCCATTTTATTACTTGTTTTGTCATTTTTCCTGGAGATTTTCTGGGATCTTTTCTTATCTTTGTCACCTTTGATCTTCTTTTAAGTCAGAGTCTCCTTTAATATTTCTTACAGGGCTGGTTTAGTGGTCACAAACTCCTTTAGTGTGTGTCTAAACTCTTTATATCTCCTTCAGTTCTGAATGGTAGCCTTACTGGATAGAGTATTCTTGGCTGCGGATTTTTCCCATTTACCACTTTGAATATATCATGCTACTCCCTTCTGACTTGCTCAGTTTTTGATGAGAAACCTCCAGCTAGTCTTATGGATTTTCCCTTGTAAGTTAAGGACATCTTATGTCTAAGTGCTTTTAAGATTTTTTTCTTTATCTCTGTATTTTGCAAATTTAATTAAATTATGTCTTCGTGTTGGCCTGATTTTGATGGAAGTTCTCTGTGCCTCATGGATCTGGGTGTCTGTTTCCTTCTCCAGCTTGGGGAAATTTTCTGCTATTATTTCTTGAAATAAATTTTCTGCCCCCTTTTCTCTCTCTTCTTCTAAAACTCCTATAATACAAAAGTTATTAAAACAATAGTTTGATGGAGTCACTGAGTTGCCTAAGTCTATTCTCGTGTTGCATAATTCTTTTTCTCTTTTATTCAGCTTCATTATTTTCCATTAGTTTGTCTGCTAGGTCACTAATTCATTCCTCTGCATCTTCTAGCCTGCTGCTCATTGCATCAAGCGTGTTTCCAATCTTATTTATTGCATTCTTCATCTCTAATTATTTCTTAACTCTTTTATCTGTGTGGTAAGGATCTCACTGATGTATTCTTTTCTCACGCCCTTATTATTGTTGCTTTAAATTCTTCATCAGTCATGTTACTTATATCTGTTTTGCTTAGATCTCTGGCCATGGCCTTATCTTGTTCTTTCATTTGGAGTAAATTCCTCCATCTTGGCATTTTGTCTAAGTCTCTGCCTTCTTCTGTGTGTTAGAAAAACCATGTATGTCTCCTGCTTCTGAAAGTAATGGCCTTAGGAAGAAGAGGTCACTTAGTGCCTAGTAGATACTTCAGGGAGTATCTCCAGTGTGTGCTGCATTACTCTGCTATTGTGTGTTGTGTGTCTACTATTGGCTGCTCTGTCCTTCAGGCCAGTTACCTGCAGAGGCTCTCCTTGCCTACTGTGGGCAGTGTTTGGTGCCTGGCATGAATGTGGCAAGTTTTAACTAGGTTGCTCTGGTCTGCTTTTGCAACGAGGCCTGACACCCAACTCCATCAGAACTGAGGCTCCACAGAACTCTCTGGTTGGGAGACATGGTGTGGGCAGGGGTTTGTACTGGTCTTTTGGAGGAGGGGCCCACTGCACTGGGACTGAAGCAGCTTGACTGAGAAAGGCAGTCCTACCAGTCAGAGCACAGTGGAGTGGAGCTTGCTGTAATCAACTTAGGCAGCCAGTGTCAGCTCTGTGCTTCTTCCCACAGGTGGCTCTATGTTTATGCTGAGGGGAAGGGGAGGAAAATAGTGCCAGCTAGCTCCTTTGTTCCTGAAGAGGCATCTCCATGAACACTGCCTGTCAGGTTCGCACTCTAAGAAGAGCAAATAATCTCCCCACTGTGTGCTCCAGGTGTTCTTCAAATTGCTGTTTCAGTACCCTTTACCTTTAGGTTGTTGGCCTGCCTTCTCTCCAGGAGCAGCACAGTCTCTGTTGGCCTCTATCCCAAGCCCTTTGGCCTCTAAAACTCCAGGCTTTAAGTCCTGCTGGTTGCAAGGACTCACAGAATTCAGCCCTCTCGTTTTCCAAGCCAATGGCTTTGGGGAAACCTTCCCCTTATACATCACCCTGTATGCTCTTCTCTCTCTCATCCTTCTCTGCAACCATGGCTCCCTCCCTTCTGCAGCACCTGCAGTCTGTTTCTCCCGTAAAGCAGGTGTGGCCTACCTTCTTCAGTGTAGCCTCTCCTCTCCTTTTAGTTATGGACTTTGTTCTGTCAGTCTTCAGGTTGGCTTCTGGGGCATTTAGGATGATTTGGCAGTTGTGTTCATGTGATGAAATGAGCCTAGGGTCTTCCTACTCTGCCGCCATCTTTCTATCTTACTCCAATTTCTCTTAAAAATAGTAGGAAATTTTAACACCACACTTACATCAATGGATAAATCATCTGCACAGAAAATCAGTAAGCAAACAAGTGAGCTTAAACAACACATTAAACCAGATGGACTTAACAGATATATATAGAATATTCCATCAAAAAAAGAGAAGAATACACATTATTTTTCAAGTGCACATGGAACTTTCTTCAGGATAGATTGTGTTAAACCACGTAACAAGTGTCAGTAAATTTAAGAAGACTGAAATCATATCAAGCATTTTTTCCAACCACAGTGGTATGAAAGTAGAAATCAATTACAAGAAAAAATTACAAGACCCATCTATATGCTGCCTACAAGAGATTCACTTCAGACCTAAAGACACATTCAGACTAAGAAAAAAAAAAAAAACACAAACACAAAAAAAAAACCCACAAAAGCTAAATAACATAATACTAAATAACCAGTGGGTCAGTGAGGAAGTCAAAGAGGCAATCAGAAAATACCTTGAGACAAATAAAAATGGAAACACAACATTCAGAAATCTATAGGACATAGCAAAAGCAGTTCTAAAATGGAAGTTTATGATGCAAGCCTGCCCTAAGAAACAAGAAAATTTTCAAATGAACATTCTAATCTTACACCTAAAGAAATTAGAAAAAGAAGAACAAAGACCCAAGTTAGGAGAAAGAAGGAAATAATAAAGATCAGAGTGGAAATAAATAAAATAGAGACCAAAAAATGGAATAAAATCAACAAAATTAGGAGTTTTTACTACATGCAATATAATGAAACTGTACTACTATCTTATACCATATACAGAAATAAACTCAAAATGGATCAAAACCTTAATATAAGTCCTGAAGCTATAAAATTCCCAAAAGAAAACATAAGCAGTAAACTCTTAGACATAACTTTTAGAAATACTTGTTTGGATTTGTCTCCTCAAGCAGGGGCAACAAATGCAAAAACACTTGGGGCTGCAGCAAACTAAAAAGCTTTACACTGCAAAGGAAACCATCAACAAAATGAAAAGGCAACTGTACTAAATTGGAGAAGATGTTTGCAAATGATATATCCAATAGAGGGTTAATATTTAAAATATATAAAGAACTCCTATAACTCAACACCAAAACAAACAATCCTCAACTTAAAAAATGAGCATAGGACCTGAATAGACATTTTTCCATGGCAGATGGCCAGTAGACACATGAAAAGATGCTCACTGTCATTAATCAGGAAAATGCAAATCAAAACCATAATGAAATATCACGTCTTGCCTGGCAGAATAGCTGGTCTTCAAAAAGACCAGAAATAGCAAGTGTTGACCAGGATACGGAGAAAACAGAACTTTGTGCACTATTGGTAAATGTAAATGGTGTAACCCCTATGGAAAACACTATGGAGTTTCCTCAAGAAATTAAAAATAGAAAAATCATACAATCCAGCAATTCCACTTTTGTGTATTTTTCCAAAGAAAATGAAAACTCTTATCCAAAAAGCTATATGCACTCCTATGTTCACTGCAGCATTATATACAATAACCAACATATGGAATGAACCTAGTGTCCATTAATAGATGAATGAGTAAAGAAGATGTGGTTTGTACACACAATTGAATATTACTCAGCCTTAAAAAGTAATGAAATCTTGCCATTTACAGCAACATGGATGGACCTAGAGGGTGAATGCCAGAGAAAAACAAATACTGTATGATTTCACTTATATGTGGAATCTAAAGCACAAAACAGAAACTTACTCATAAAGACAGTGAACAGATTGGTGGTTGCCAGAGGGGAGGTGGTTGGGGAGATTGGCAAAATAGGTGAAGGGGATTAAGAGGTACAAACTTCCAGTTATAAAATAAGCAAGTCACAGGGATGTAAAGTACAGCATAGGGAATATAGTCAGTAATATATTAATCACTTTATATGGTGACAGATGGTTGCTAGATTTATCATGATCATTTATAATGTATATAAATGTTGAATCACTGTTATACACCTGAAACCAATATAATAGTGTATGTCAATTCAATTTTTAAAAAATCAGGCAAGAAATACAAAATAATGGTTTTCAAGATGCTGGATATCTAGCAACAGAAGATAGTGATTGCTGAGAGACAGAAAACTGTGAACAAGGTCAGCTTTAGGATTGTCCCAGCTTACTGCCTTGAAAGAGTTTTCAGGGCACAGTGTGGGAATGGGGACTCCAGGCAGAGTCCATGGGTTTAGGAGACAGACTCCCTGGTTTTAGGAGACAGAGGTGAGAGCTAGGAGGACCAGGGTGGTGAGAATACTTGGGACAGAGCACCAGGGAGAAAGCTCCATACATCTTTAGAAATACTCCATGAGTATTCAGCAGTGTACTGGTCAGCAGATGTATGTGTGGAAAGTAACCAAAGCTAAAGAAAGAGCTATTCAGGGGCGCCTGGGTGGCTCAGTCGGTTGAGTGGCCAACTTCAGCTCAGGTCATGATCTCGCGGTCTGTGAATTCAAGCCCCGCGTTGGGCTCTGTGCTGACAGCTCAGAGCCCGGAGCCTATTTCAGATTCTGTGTCTCCCTCTCTCTGACCCTCCCCCATTCATGCTCTGTCTCTCTCTGTCTCAAAAATAAATAAACGTTAAAAAAAATTTAAAAAAAAAGCAGCTATTCACAATTAGAGGGAGCAGTACTATACCTTTGGGTCACACACAGAGCCAGGAATAGTATTTGTCCCTACCAGCCAGACTGGAAAACCTCATAATACACAGGACTGGGTAGAATAGTCATGGGAGTCTTACTCCAGTAATGGAGAATAATTAGCCCTAAATTAAGCATTGCTAGGTCCTGCCCAACCATTTTAGAAAGTAAGATCCACAAGAATGAAAGGATTTCAGAGTAACTTAACAGCATCCAAGAGCATAACTTGAGGGGGTGCCTGGGTGGCTCAGTCGGTTGAGTGACCGACTTCGGCTCAGGTCATGATCTCACGGTCCATGATTTCGAGCCCCGTGTCAGGCTCTGTGCTGACAGCTCAGAGCCTGGAGCCTGCTTCTGATTCTGTGTCTTCCTCTCTCTCTGCCTCTCCCCCACTCATGCTCTGTCTCTCTCTGTCTCAGAAATAAATAAACATTTAAAAAAAAGAGCATAACTTGAAAATATTTATAAGAATATGTAAACATCTATCATTCAAAAAGGTAAAATTCATAATGGCTGATGTCATCAGCCATGCAAAAAAGCAGAAAAATACCATAGATAATAAGGGGAAAAAAATCATTTGAAACTGACCCAGAACTGACACAGATGTTAGAATCAGATAAGTACATTAAAACAGCTGTCATAACTGAATTCACTATATCCAGAAAGTTAGACATGGAAGATTTATATTTTAAGAGACCCAAGTTGAACTTGCAGAGATGAAAACTAAGATGTCTGGGGTGCAGAATACACCAGATTGGTTTAATAGCAGATTAAGCATTGCAAATGATATGATTAGTAAATTTGACACAACCACTGAAAATAACAGTTACAGCTAAAAAGCAAAACCTTTTAAATAAAATGTGTTATAAAGAGTAGTCAGTAAACTCAAAAGGAGGAAGGAAAGGAAAGAAAAAGGGGAACAAAGAATGAATGGGACAAAAAACATGATAAACTTAAACCTAACCATATCAATATCAATAACACATTAAATATAAGTGATGTGAATACTCTCAAAAAGCAAAGATTAGACAAAACAAGACCCAAATATATGTTGCTTGAAATAAATGTACTCTAATTATAAACACAAATGGATTAAAAGTAAAAGGAGAAAAAGATATGGCATGCTAACACTAATCAAAAGGAAGCTCTTACAAATAAATGGAAAGACATACTGTGTTCATGGATTGAAAGATTTAATATTGTTAAATGCTCATTCTACTGAGAGCAGTCTATCCAGATCAGCTCAAGCTCTGTCAAAATTCCATATGTCCCCTTCCCCCACCCTCTGGCAACCACCATTCTGTTCTCTGCTTCTATGAGTCTATTTTAGATACCTCATATAAGTAGAATCATAAAGATGTTCAGTGATACAGTTTTAGTTATGCAAGACAAATTAAGTTCTAGACATCTGTACAACATAGTACATGTAGTTAACAATACTGTATTGTGCAATTTAAATTGTTAAAAGAATAGATGTTAAGTATTCTTACCAAAACAAACAGACAAAAGAGAAAAAAACAACAAACTTTTGGAGGTGATGAATACGTCACTACATTACCTTAACTGTGGTGATGATTTCCTATGATGGCTACATATGTCCAAACTCATCAAATTGTATATATTAAATATGTGCAATTTTTTTGTATATCAGTTATTCCCCAGTAAAGTTTAAAAATACCAATGGCATTTTTTGCAGAAATATAAAAAACAATTCTAAAATTCATATGAAATTTCAAAGGACCTGGAATAGCCTAAACAATCCTGAGAAAGGAGAACAAAGCTGGAAGCTTCACACTTCCAAATTTCAAAACATATTGCAAAGCTATAATTCTTGCATATACAGCCAAATGATCTTCAGCATAGGTGCCAAGACTACAGTGGGGAAGGATGGTCTCTTCAACAAATAGTGTTGGGAAAACTGGATATCCACATGCAAAAGAGAGAAGTTACATTCTTATACCACATACAAAAATTAACTCAAAATAGATTAAAGACCTAAACGTAAAACCTGAAACTATAAATCTCCTAGAAGAAAATATAGGGGGAAAACTTCATGACACTGGATTTGGCAGTGATTTAGTTGATATGACCAAAAAAGCAGAAGCAGCAAAAGCAAAACCAGACAAATGGGACTACATCAAACTGTAAAATTTCTGCACAGCAAAGGAAAGAATCAGCATAGTAAAAGGCAACCTATAGAGTGAAAAGAAAAAAAAAACTTGCAAACATATCTGATAAAAGGTTAATATCCAGTATATAAAGAACTCCTACAACTCAATAGCAGCAACAATAAAAATAACTTGATTTTAAAAGAGCAAGGACTTGAATAGACATTTCTCCAAAGAAGATGAAATGTCTAACAAGCATATGAAGAGACGTTCAATATCAGTAAATAAGCAGGGGAATGCAAATCAAAACCACGGTGAAATATCCCGTCATACCTGTTAGAATGGATACTATCCTTTTAAAAAAAACTGTTGGTAAGGATGTGGAGAAATTGGAATACTTACACACTGATGGTTAGAATGTAAAATGGTACAGTCTCTATGGAAAATAGTATCAAGGTTCCTCAAAAAATTTAAAATATAACTACTGTGTGGCTCAGCAATACCACTTTGGGGTATATATCCAAAAGAATTGGAAACAATCTCAAAGAGGTCTTTGCATTCCTGTGTTCATTGTGCCTTTTTCACAATAGCTAAGAGGTAGAAGCAATCTAAATGTCCATCAGATGATGAACAGACAAAGAAAATGTAGTATATACATATAATGAAGTGTTACTCAGCCTTTATTTTTTATTTTTTATTTTTTTAATTTACATCCAAGTTAGTTAGCATATAGTACAACAGAGATTTTGGGAGTAGATTCCTTAATGCCCCTTACCCATTTAGCCCATCCCCCCTCCCACCCCTCCAGTAACCTTCTGTTTGTTCTCCATATTTAAGAGTCTCTTATGTTTTGTCCCCCTCCCTGTTTTTATATTATTTTTGCTTCCCTTCCCTTGTGTTCATCTGTTCTATGTCTTAAAGTCCTCACAGGAGTGAAGTCATATGGTATTTGTCTTTCTCTGACTAATTTCGCTTAGCATAATACCCTCTAGTTCCATCCACGTAGTTGCAAATAGCAAGATTTCATTCTTTTTGATTGCTGTTACTCAGCCTTTAAAATGAAAATAAATTCCATCACATGCAACAACATGGATAAACTTTGAGGGCATTATGCTAAGTGAGATAAGCCAGGTACAAAAAGACAGATACGGCACTACTCTGCATATTTGAGGTATCTAAAGTAGTCAGACTCCTAGGAAGAATTTCTTGCCAGAGCTTAGGGTGGGGAGGGTGTGTAGGGAGTTGTTTGGTGGGTGTAGAGTTCCATTTATGCACAATTGGAGTGGGAGGGACCTGTCGCACAACAATGGATAAGTGGTTGACAGTATTGTACTATACAGTCAGAAATTGTTGGGAGGATGAATTTTTTGTTATGTTGTTTTTTTTGCCACAAAAAGAAAAGAAAGCCGGGCAGCTGTATTAGTATCAGACAAAGTTTTAAAGTAAATACTGTTGCTACAGAAAGATAAAGGGATCAGTTGATTCATCAGGAACGTAACAATTCATGAAGACTAAAATAAGAATGATACAGGGATCAATTCATCAAGAATATAACAATTCATATATTCAAGAATATGACAATTCAGTATAACAACATGGTGAATCTAAATGTTTATGGACCCACCCCACTCACAGCAATGGACAGATCATCTAATCAAAAAATCAACAAGAAAACAATGGCTTTGAATGACACACTGGACCAGATGGACTTAACAGATATATTCAGAACATTTCATCCTAAAGCAGCAGAATATACATTTTTCTCCAGTGCACATGGCATATTCTCCAGAATAGACCACATACTGGGACACAAATCAGCCCTCAGCACATACAAAAAGATGGAGATCATACCGTGTGTATTTTCAGACCACAACGCTATGAAACTCAATATCAATCACAAGAAAAAATTTGGAAAGGTAACAAATACGTGGAGACTGAAGATCATCATACTAAAGCATGAATGGGCTAACCAAGAAGTTAAAGAGGAAATTAAAAAGTATATGGAAGCCCATAAAAATGATAACACTGCAACCCAAAACCTCTGGGACGCAGCAAAGGTGGTCATAAGAAGAAAATGTATAGCAATCCAGGCCTTCCTAAAGAAGGAAGAAAGATCTCAGATCTTACACCTTACGCCTTAAAGAACTGGAAAAAGAACAGCAAATAAAACCCAAAACCAGCAGAAGACAGGAAATAATAAAGATTAGAACAGAAATAAATGCTATCAAAACCAAAAAAACAGTAGAACAGATCAATTGAAACCAGAAGCTGGTTCCTTGACAGAATTAACAAAATTGACAAACCACTAGCCAGTTTGATCAAAAGGAAAAAGGAAAGGACCAAAATAAATAAATAAATAAATAAAACCAAGAATGAAAGATTCAAGAGCTGAAGATGCTGGCATAGGAGGAGACTGGGCTCACCTCGTCCTGCTGATCACTTAGATTCCACCTACATCTGCCTAAATAACCCAGAAAGCCACCAGAAGACCAGTAGAATGGACTCTCCGGAGCCAAGCATAGACAAGAGGCCTATGGAAGAGGGTAGGAAGGGCAGAGAGGCGGTGCATGCTACACAGACTGATGGGAGGGAGCCAGGGCGTTGGAGGGGCAGCCCGCCCAGCAAGGCAGAGCCCCCAAAGTCTGGCTTGCAGAAGCAGAGGGGCCAGACTCCGTGAGTTCTGACAGCTAGCGGGACTTAGCATCTGGAATGTTAAAAGTCAACAGCTCTGCTCTCAGAGAGTGGGGAGGATGAGAGGACACCAGGAGGGAGAGTTGTTGAGCCCCGGAAGACAGAGCTCAGCTCAATGGGGGAACAAAGGTGCTGGTAAGTGCCATTTCCCTCTCCCATCCCCCAGATGATATTCCAGAGGGAACCAGTTCCCATGACCAAACTTGGTTGCACCGTGCAAACGCCCAACACTGTGCTTCTGTGGATCCATCCCTCTGCCTCCTTCCGGTGCTGCAGGGCCCCTCCCACAGGGGACCACCTACAGCAAAGCGAACTAAGCCTGCCCCTCCTGCCCCTGTGCACCTTGCAGATCCACCCTGGCTAATAACTCAGATCCCATCGAAGCTGCACCACAAGCCTGGCAGTGTGCAAGTAGCCCAGACAGGGGCCACACCACTCCACAGTGAGTCCTGCCCCTGGGAGAGGGAAAGATAAAGTACACACCAGTCTGACTGTGGCCCCAGCGGTGGGCTGGGGGCAGACATCAGGTCTGACTGAGGCCCTGCCACTAACACAAGTTACTCCGGACAGCACAGGGGAAGTGCCCTGTGGTTTGGAGCCACTGCAGGGACTACCCAAAATGACGAAATGGAAGAATTCTCCACAAAAGAAACTCCAGGAAATAGCGACAGCTAACAAATTGATCAAAAACAATTTAAGCAATATAATGGAACAAGAATTTAGAACAATAGTCATAAAATTAATCACTGGGCTTGAAGAGAGCATAGAGGACAGCAGAGAATCTATTGCTACAGAGATCAAGGGACTAAGAAATAGTCATGAGGAGCTAAAAAATGTTATAAATGAGGTGCAAAATAAAATGGAGTCGACCACAGCTCGGATTGAAGAGGAAGAGGAGAGAATAGGTGAATTAGAAGATAAAATTATGGAAAAAGAGGAAGCTGAGAAAAAGAGAGATAAAAAAATCCAGCAGTATGAGGGGAGAATTAGAGAACTAAGTGATGCAATCAAACGGAAATATATCCATATCATAGGAATTCCAGAAGAAGAAGACAAGAGAGAGAAAGGGGCTGAAGGTGTACTTGAACAAATCATAGCTGAGAACTTCCCTGATCTGGGGAAGGAAAAAGGCATTGAAATCCAAGAGGCACAGAGAACTCCCTTCAGATGTAACTTGAATCAATCTTCTGCATGACATATCATAGTGAAACTGGCAAAATACAAGGATAAAAAGAAAATTCTGAAAGCAGCTAGGGATAAACAGGCTCTAACTTACAAAGGTAGACATATAAGAGTAGTGGCAGACCTATCTATTGAAACTTCGCAGGCCAGAAAGGACTAGCAGGAAATCTTCAATGTGGTGAACAGAAAAAATATGCAGCCGAGAATCCTTTATCCAGCAAGTCTGTTATTTGGAACAGAAGGAGAGATAAAGGTCTTCCCAAACAAAAACTGAAGGAATTCATCACCACTAAACCAGCCCTGCAAGAGATCCTAAGTGGGATTCTGTGAGTGAAATGTTGCAAGGACCACAAAGTACCAGAGACATCACTACAGGCATGAAACCTACAGACATCACAATGACTCTAAACCCATATCTTTCAATAATAACACTGAATGTAAATGGACTAAATGCTCCAACCAAAAGACATAGGGTATCAGAATGGATTAAAAAAAAGACCCATCTATTTACTGTCTACAAGAGATTCACTTTAGACCTGAGGACACCTTCAGATTGAAAGTGAGGAGATGGAGAACTCTCTGTCATGCTACTGGAAGTCAAAAGAAAGCTGAAGTAGCCATACTTATATCAGACAAACTAGACTTTAAATTAAAGGCTGTAACAAGAGATGAAGAAGGGGATTATATAATAATTACAGGGTCTATCCATCAGGAAGAGGTAACAATTATAAATGCCTATGTGCCGAATACGGAGCCCCCAAATATATAAAACAATCACAAACATAAGCAACCTTATTGATAAGAATGTGGTACTTGCAGGGGACTTTAATACCCCACATACAACAATGGATAGATCATCTAGACACAGGATCAATAAAGAAACAAGGGCCCTGAATGATACATTGGATCAGATGGACTTGACAGATATATTTAGAACTCTGCATCCCAAAGCAACAGAATATACTTTCTTCTCGAGTGCACATGGAACATTCTCCAAGATAGACCACATACTGGGTCACAAAACAGCCCTTCATAAGTATAAAAGAATTGAAATCATACCATGCACACTTTCAGACCACAATGCTATGAAACTTGAAATCAACCACAGGAAAAAGTCTGGAAAACTTCCAAAACCATGGAGGTTAAAGGACACCCTACTAAAGAATGAATGGGTCAACCAGGCAATTAGAGAAGAAATTAAAAAATATATGGAAACAAACGAAAATGAAAATACAACAATCCAGATGTTTTGGGATGCAGCGAAGGCAGTCCTGAGAGGAAAATACATCGCAATCCAGGCCTATCTCAAGAAACAAGAAAAATCCCAAATACAAAATCTTAACAGCACACCTAAAGGAAATAGAAGCAGAACAGCAAAGACACCCCAAATCCAGCAGAAGAAGATAAATAATAAAGATCAGAGCAGAAATAAACAATATAGAATCTAAAAAAACTGTAGAGCAGATCAATGAAAACAAGAGTTGGTTTTTTGAAAAAATAAACAAAATTGATAAACCTCTAGCCAGGCTTCTCAAAAAGAAAAGGGAGATGACCCAAATAGATAAAATCATGAATGAAATGGAATTATTACAACCAGTCCCTCAGAAACACAAGCAATTATCAGGGAATACTATGAAAAATTATATGCCAACAAACTGGACAACCTGGAAGAAATGGACAAATTCCTAAGCACCCACACACTTCCAAAACTCAAACAGGAAGAAATAGAAAACTTGAACAGACCCATAACCAGCAAAGAAATTGAATCAGTTATCAAAAATCTCCCAACAAATAAGAGTCCAGGACCAGATGGCTTCCCTGGGGAATTCTACCAGACAATTAAAGCAGAGATAATACCTATCCTTCTCAAGCTGTTCCAAAAAATAGAAAGGGAAGGAAAACTTCCAGACTCATTCTATGAAGTCAGCATTACTTTGATTCCCAAACCAGACAGAGACCTAGCAAAAAAAAGAGAACTACAGGCCAATATCCCTGATGAATATGGATGCAAATATTCTCAATAAGATAGTAGCAAATTGAATTCAACAGCATATAAAAAGAATTATTCACCATGATCAAGTGGGATTCATTCCTGGGCTGCAGGGCTGGTTCAACATTTGCAAATCAATGTGATACATCACATTAAGAAAAGAAAAGAACCATATGATCCTGTCAGTCGCTGCAGAAAAGGCATTTGACAAAATTCAGCATTCCTTCTTAATGAAAACCCTCAAAAAGTCGGGGTAGAAGGAATATACTTAAACACCATTAAAGCCACTTATGAAAAGCCCACACCTAATATCATCCTCAATGGGGAAAAACTGAGAGCTTTCCCCCTGAGATCAGGAACACAACAGGGATGTCCACTCTCATCACTGTTGTTTAACATAGTGTTGGAAGTTCTAACATCAGCAATCAGACAACAAAAAGAAATCAAAGGCATCAAAATTGGCAAAGATGAAGTCAAGCTTTCACTTTTTGCAGATGAAATGATATTATGCATGGAAAACCCAATAGACTCCACCAAAAGTCTGCTAGAACTGATAACATGATTCCAGCAAAGTTGCAGCATATAAAATTAATGTACAGAAATCAGTTACATTCTTATACACTAATAATGAAGCAACAGAAAGACAAATAAAGAAACTGATCCCATTCACAATTGCACCAAGAAGCATAAAATACCTAGGAATAAACTTAACCAAAGATGTAAAAGATCTGTATGCTGAAAACTATAGAAAGCTTATGAAGGAAATTAAAGAAGATATAAAGATATGGAAAAACATTTCGTGCTCATGGATTGGAAGAATAAATATTATTAAAATGTCAATACTACCCAAAGCTATCTACACATTCAGTGCAATCCCAATCAAAATGGCACCAGCATTCTTCTCGAAGCTAGAACAAGCAATCGTAAAATTTGTACAGAACCACAAGAGACCCCGAATAGCCAAAGTAATATTGAAGAAGAAGACCAAAACAGGAGGCATCACAATCCCAGACTTTAGCCTCTACTATAAAGCTGTAATCATCAAGACAGCACGGTATTGGCACAAAAACAGACACATAGACCAATGGAGTAGAATAGAGACTTCAGAACTGGAGAGCATGGCCAAAAGTATGGCAAACTCATCTTCGACAAAGCAGGAAAGAATATCCAATGGAAAAAAGACAGTCTCTTTAACAAATGGTGCTGGGAGAACAGGACAGCAACATGCAGAAGAATGAAACTAGACCACTTTCTTACACCACTCACAAAAATAAACTCAAAATGGGTAAAGGGCCTAAATGTGAGACTGGAAACCATCAAAACCCTAGAGGAGAAAGCAGGAAAAAACCTCTCTGACCTCAGCCGCAGCAGTTTCTTACTTGACCCATCTCCAAAAGCAAGGGAATTAAAAGCAAAAATGAACTATTGGGACCTCTTGAAGATAAAAAGCTTCTGCACTGCAAAGGAAACAATCAACAAAACTAAAAGGCAGCCAACAAATGGGAAAAGATATTTGCAAATGACATATCAGATAAAGGGCTAGTATCCAGAATCTATAAAGAACTCACCAAAGTCCACACCTGAAAAAACAAATAATCCAATGAAGAAATGGGCAGAAAACATGAATAGACACTTCTCTAAAGAAGCCATCCAGATGGCCAACAGGCACATGAAAAGATGCTCAACATCGCTCCTCATCAGGGAAATACAAATCAAAACCACACTGAGATACCACCTCACTCCAGTCAGAGTGGCTAAAATGAACAAATCAGGAGACTATAGATGCTGGAGAGGATGTGGAGAAACGGGAACCCTCTTGCACTGTCAGTGGGAATGCAAACTGGTGCAGCCACTCTGGAAAACAATGTGGAGGTTCCTCAAAAAATTAAAAATAGATCTACCCTATGACCCAGCAATAGCACTGCTAGGAATTTACCCAAGGGATACAGGAGTGCTGATGCATAGGGGCACTTGTACCCCAATGTTTCTAGCAGCACTTTCAACAATAGCCAAATTATGGAAAGAGTGTAAATATCCATCAACTGATGAATGGATAAAGAAATTGTGGTTTATATACACAATGGAATACTACTTGTCAATGAGAATGAAATGTGTCCCTTTGTAGCAACGTGGATAGAAGTAGAGAGTGTTGTGCTAAGTGAAATAAGTCATACAGAGAAAGACAGATACCATATGTTTTCACTCTTATGTGGATCCTGAGAAACTTTACAGAAGACCGTGGGGGAAGGGAAGGAAAAAAAGAAGGGGGACAGAGGGAGCCAAATCATAAGAGACTCTTAAAAACTGAGAATAAACTGAGGGTTGATGGGGGGGAGGGTGGGAGGGAGGGGAAAGTGGGTGATGGGTATTGAGGAGGGCACCTGTTGGGATGAGCACTGGGTGTTGTATGGAAACCAATTTGACAATAAATTTCATAAAAATAAATAAATAATAAAAGCTAAAAAAAAAAGAATGAAAGAGGTCCCTGATGAACATGGATGCAAAAGCCCTCAAGAAGATATTAGCCAACCAGATCCAACAATACATTAAAAAAATTATTCACCATGACCAAGTGGGAATTATACCTGGGCTGCAGGGCTGGTTCAATATCCGCAAAACAATTAACGTGATTCATCACATCAATAAAAGCAAGAACAAGAACCATATGATCCTCTCATTAGATGCAGAGAAAGCATTTGACAAAATACAGCATCCTTTCTTGATAAAAACCCTCAAGAAAGTAGGGATAGAAGGATCATACCTCAAGATCGTAAAAGCCATATATCAATGATCCAACGCTAATATCATCTTCAATGGGGAAAAACTGAGACCTAAAACCCTAAGGTCAGGAACAAGACAGGGATGTCCACTCTCCAGTGTTATTCAACATAGTGTTGGAAGTCTTAGCATCTGCAGTCAGACAACATAAAGAAATAAAAGGCATCCAAAACAGTGAGGAGGAGGTCAAACTTGCACTCTTCGCAGATGACATGATACTCTGTATGGAAAACCCTAAAGATTCCACCAAACAACTGCTAGAACTGATGCATGAATTCAGCAAAGTCGGAGGATATAAAATCAACTCACAGAAATAGGTTGCATTCCTATGCACCAACAATGCAGCAACAGAAAGAGAAATCAAGGAATTGATCCCATTTACAATTGCACCAAAAACCATAGAATACCTAGGAATAAATCTAACCAAAGAGGTGAAAAATCTATACACTGGAAACTATAAGAAGCTTGAAGACACAAAAAAATGGAAAAAGATTCCATGCTCCTGGATAGGAAGAACAAATATTGTTAAAATGTCAATATTACCCAAAGCAATCTACACATTCAATTGCAATCCCTATCAAAATAACACCAACATTCTTCACAGAGCTAGAACAAATAATCCTAAAATTTGTATGGAACCAGAAAAGACGAATAGCCAAAGCAATTTTGAAAAAGAAAACCAAAGCAGGAGGCATCACAATCCCGGACTTCAAGATATACTACAAAGCTGTAATCATCTGGACAGTATGGTACTGGCACAAGAACAGACATTCAGATCAATGGAACAGAATAGAGAAGCCAAAAATGGACCCACAAACATATGGGTAACTAAACTTTGACAAAGCAGGAGAGAATACCCAATGGAATAAAGACAGTCTCTTCAGCAAGTGGTGCTGGGAAAAGTGGATAGCAACATGCAGAAGAATGAACCTGGACCACTTTCTTACACCATACACAAAACTAAACTCAAAATGAATGAAAGACCTAAGTGTAAGATGGGAAGCCATCAAAATCCTTGAGGAGAAAGCAGGCAGAAACCTCTTTGATCTTGGCCACAGCAACTTCTTACTCAACACGTCTCCAGAGGCAAGGGAAACAAAAGCAAAAATGAACTACTGGGACCTCATAAAAATAAAAACCTTATGCACAGCGAAGGAAACAATCAACAAAACTAAAAGGCAACCGACAGAATGGGAGAAGATATTTGCAAACGACATATCAGATAAAGGGTTAGTATCCAAAATCTATAAAGAACTCATCAGTGTCAACACCCAAAAAACAAATAATCCAGTGAAGAAATGGGCAAAAGACATGAATAGATACTTCTCTAAAGAAGACATCCAGATGGCCAACAAGCACATGAAAAAATGCTCAACATCACTCATCATCAGGGAAATACACATCAAAACCACAATGAGATACCACCTCACACCTGTCAGAATGGCTAACATTAACAACTCAGGCAACAACAGATGTTGGCAAGGATGTGGAGAAAGAGGATCTCTTTTGCATTGTTGGTGGGAATGCAAGCTGATGCAGCCACTCTGGAAAACAGTATGGAGGTTCCTCAAAAAATTAAAAATGGAACTACCCTACTAGCCAGCAATTGCACTACTAGGCATTTACCCAAAGGATATAGGTATGCTGTTTCGAAGGGGCACAAGCACCCCAATGTTTATAGCAGTACTATTAGCAACAGCCAAAGTATGGAAAGAGCCCAAATTTCCATCGATGGATGAATGGATAAAGAAGATGTGGTAGATGTATACAATGGAGTATTACTCAGCAATCAAAAAGAATGAAATCTTGTCATTTGCAACTACGTGGATGGAACTCAAGGACATGATACTAAGTGAAATTAGTCAGAAAAAGACAAATATCATATGACTTGTATGAGGACTTTAAGAGACAAAACAGATGAACATAAGAGAAGGGAAACAAAAATAATATAAGAACAGGGAGGGGGACAAAACATAAGAGACTCTTAAATATGGAAAACAGACAGGGTTACTGGAGGTGTTGTGGGAGGGGGGGATTAAGAACTCTACTCCTGAAATCATTGTTGCACTATATACTAACTAATTTGGATGTAAATTAAAAAATAATAAAGTTAATAAAAATTAAAAAAAAATATTAGGTAACAAAATTTTTAAAAACAAGATAAAAATAAATGTTTGTGGACCTTACAACAGACCTTCAAAATGCATGAAGTAAAATCTGATAGAACTGCAAAGATACATTCACAATTATAATTGCAGATTTCCATGTGCTGCTCTCAATAATGAACAAGTTGAGAGAAATCAATAAGGATATAGAACATTTGAACAATACTATGAACCAACTTGACCTAATTGACATTTATATTACTCTTTACCAATCAGCAGTAGAATACACGTTCCTTTAACATGTAAACAGAATATTTACCAAGATAGACCATATTCTGAGCCATAGAAGAAATCTCAATAAATTTTCAAAATTCAGTTCATAAACTGAATCATCACAGAATAAAGGATTTCTTTGACTTTAATGGGATTAAATTGGAAATCATGAAAGATCTTTGAAAATTCTCCAAATATTTGATAACTAGCACTTTTAAATAACCCATGAGTCAGAGAAGAAATCAAAAGGAAAATTAAGAATTATCTTGAACTGAATGAAAACATGTCAAAGTTTGTGGGATGCTTGTATTTAGTAAGAGAGTTTGGAAAGTTTACAGATGACGTGATCAGAATACAAAAATCAATTCTCCTTCCATATACCAGCAACAGAAATTGGAAATTGAATGCCATTTGTAATACCACCCAAAAATATTAAATACTTAGAGATGAATCTGACAAAGGTGTGCAAGACCTGTACACTAAAAACAGCGAAACGTTGCTGAGAGACATGAAATAAGATTTATATAAATGGAGAGAGAGGTCTTTACGAGTGGGAGAACTTGAAATTGTTACGATGTCAATTCTATGTTAGCTTTGACTTGTAGAACCATAGTAATGTTCAAATACTCTCCCTCTAAGAAATAATGAATTAAAATCAACCTGTAACTGTGGTAAAGAAACTCAGAATAAAATAATAAACAGTAGCAAATGAACTAAACTGTATTATAACCACATCAAAGAGGATGAAGGAGAGAGCTAACCTAAGTAACCCTGGAAAACAGTATTTTAATTGGATACCATATGACTAACGACAAAAAGAACTATGCACAAATACTGTACTCTCTTTAGTAAATTTGTTTCTCAGTGCAGTATAGGTTGGCCGTTGCGTTAAAGTTACAAAGGAAAGAGGGAAGGTTAGAATGAACCTTGTGGTTAGAACCCATTATCTATATGATTACATAGTTTTTAGCATAAATAGATAAATATAGAAAGAAATAGAAGTGTGTATGCGTGGATTAGTATACAGGAGTTCCCCCTTTATATGCAGTTTCATTTATTCAGTTATTGAGGTAACTGCAGTCTAGAAGCAGATGATCCTCCTGACATAATGTCAGTTGGTGAGTAGTGGCCCAAGGCTACGTCACAATGCCTAAGTTAATCACCTCATTTCATCTCACCGTGAGGCATCTTATCATCTCATATCACAAGTTAAAAGGTGAGTACAGTAGTACAATGATATATTTTGAGAGAGAAATCATATTCACATAACTTTTATTGCAGTATATTGTTATAATTATTGTATTTCATTATTGTTGTTAACCTCTTACTGGGCCTAATTTATAAATTAAACTTTATCATATGTATAGGAAAAAACATAGTATATATAGGGTTCACTACTGTTTGTAATTTCAGGCAGCCCCTGGGAGTCTTGGAAGATCTCCCCAGCAGATAAGGGGAGGACTGCTGTACATACATATATTCCTAGTTCTTCCTGCTAAGAGGGTCCAGGAGCAGTGACACCCTAGAAGTAATGAGCACCTCTAGCACCCAGATTTCTACATGGTTTTTAAATACCATTTTCCAATAAAGGACCCAGGGCTCTTTGGGGAAAAGGGTTGATTCCAGGATTGTAACAAGGAAAATATAATATGAGCCTGGACCATGTTGTGATACCAGAAAGTATAAAAGTGCTTGCAAAAGGATGGGGCATGTCAAGAGGACACAGGGGCCAACCTGATCGAGTTCCCAGTGGCCACAGCAATATCAATTTGAGCAACAAAATAAATAATGATAGTGTTGGATTGTAACCCATAGAATAAAGTAAATACCCATGAATCTATACTGATATGAACTGAACAAATAAATATGTGGGAGAGGAGGGATAGCTCTTCCTTACAAAAGAATTCTAGTTAATAAATGTAGAAATAATGAGGAAAATACAAAATAAACACCACAGTATAAATGTCATAGGTTCTACAAATGACTGCTAATATCACTGGGCAAAAATTTGCAGAGAAACAGGATATTAGCAGAGTCTCCAAGTATCTCCCCCTACAAGATTTATTAACTATTGAGGGAAAATAAGATAGCAAACCCAGCAGTCACCATTTCAGCCAAATGTGATCAATATTAACTCTACAAGATATAAGACATAACTACATCATACTCTCATATGACTGAAAAGGACACAATACCACTTCTGTCATATATCTGCTGAAAATGTGTAATCTTAATCTAATCATGAGAAAACAGACAAAACCATGTTGAGAGACATTCTACAGAATAATTGACCAGGACTCATTAAGAATGTCAAAATCATAAAATACAAGACTGAGGAACTGTCAGAGTTCCGTGAGACAGTGAGACACAAGAACTAAACTAGGATCCTGGAACAGAAAAAAACACTAAAGGAAAAGCTGGTAAAATTTGAATAATGTCTGTAGTGTAGTATTGTACCGATGTTCATTTCCTAGTTTTGATCATTATACTATGGTTTGTAAGTTGTTGCCATTATGGAAAGCTGGGAGAAGGGCATAGAAATCTCTAATATTTTTGTAACTTTTCCCTTGGTCTAAAATTATTTCCAAATAAAAAGTTAAATAGTAAGGTCCACTGCTTTGAGACTGTGTTGGTAGGTATGTATAGCTAACCATTCTGAAGAATCAAAGAAAAGCGATAATAATTGATGTCTGTCCATTTATAACCAATTAATAGATTATATCTATGTTGGCATTGCTGTTGCCTCTGGTTATTAAATTAACAGTAATCATCTCCAATAGGTTTTCCAGGTTTATTCAAAGTGCTTTAAAATTTAATTAGAAAATAAAAATGGTTGGGTTGCCTGGGTGGCTCGGTCAGTTAAGTGTCCAGCTTCAACTCAGGTCATGATCTCGCAGTTCATGAGTCCGGGCCCTACATCAAACTCTGTGCTGACAGCCCAGAGCCTGGAGCCTCCTTCAGATTCTGTGTCTCTCTCTCACTCTCTGCCCCTCCCCCGCTCATGCTCTGTCTCTCACTCAAAAATAAACAAACATTAAAAAGAAAAAAGAGAAGAAAAATGGTATTTCAGGGTTTTAAAATTCTAATAGTCTTCCATGAGAAAAAGCAGATTTTAAAATAAAACTAAAATCTGGGGCGCCTGGGTGGCTCAGTCGGTTAAGCATCCGACTTTGGCTCAGGTCATGATCTCGCGGTCCGTGGGTTCGAGCCCCACGTCAGGCTCTGTGCTGACCACTCAGAGCCTGGAGCCTGTTTCTGATTCTGTGTCTCCCTCTCTCTCTGACACTCCCCCATTCATGCTCTGTCTCTGTCTCAAAAATAAATAAACGTTAAAAAAAATTAAAAAAAAATAATAAATAAAATAAAATAAAATAAAACTAAAATCCTAAATTAAAAATAGATTTGTCCACACAGTTATTCTGATGGACATTAGCTGACCCATACAATTTAACATAGATTTCAAACTACTTGGCTACATGGCTATTTTTTTTCCTCAGGTATTTCCCATGTCTCTAGGTTAAGAAAGAATCATTATAGTTGGCTTGTGTCTTGTCACTTGTGTGTGTAAATTTCTCTTAACCACCCCTACCCCAGAATCTGTGTGGTGAATTTCCCTGACATGCCTTGACATGTTAAAATTACATATCTCTAAGATATTTGATTCACAAACCACCAAATATAGTTAAATTACAATTTTAATGTTTTATTGAAGTATACTAGCATATCAAAAAGCACACATAAGTATGCTTGTAATAAAATTTATATTTAATAAAGTGTTAAATTTTAAGTGCATTGTTCAGTATTCCAAAAATAGCAGGTTTGCTCAACTGGCTACTTACTCTACAGGAAAGAAAAATTCTGTTGGCATTTAGTTTTTTTATTTTGTTTTTTGGTGTGTTTGTTAATTTGGTTTTGGTTTTAATCTTCTTTAGGATGTGGTAGATACACACCCTGGCCTCACGTTCCTGAAAGATGCTCCAGAATTCCACTCTCGCTACATCACCACGGTAGGCTGCGTCCACTTTTGTCTTAATATAACTCTCCAAGTTTCCTTTTTATCACTGTCTACTATTCAGGTTTTCAGATCTTTATGAAAAAAGTAACATGGACTATAATGATTATTTTAAGTGGAAGGAAGGTACCGTAAAATTGAATTCATGATTTATGTCTATTTTCCTTCTTATAAGTACTAAGTCTTAAGAGGTCTCTTGTCTACAAAATTAGAGTAATATATTCATCCTGTCTGGTCTTGTGAGGTACCTTTTTGCTTTGTTATTGATATTGACATTTAGCATTTGCAAATAATACTGAAAAGAAATTTCATAACCCTTTCCCAGAAAAAGATATGTCGTTCCCAGAAAAAGATGTGTCTCAAAGTTAGAACCGGAAATGATAATGAGAAATAGCTACATGTAATTAGAAAACAAATCATATAAGAATTTAACAGAACATGCTGACTAGTCATAGGCAAGGCATGAATTATGAGTCAGAGCACACAGACCTGGAGTGCACATTGCAACCACATCGGCATCTTTGCCCAAGCTCCCAGAGTATCTTTAGAGGAATTCCAAAGATGAGCCCCAGGACAAACCCCTCTGTCATAGCCACACTCAAGCGAGATAGCCCTTGTATCTGGCTCACATCTTCAAATAATATTACAAGGCATCCCCTCTGAGGAGAACCTTCTCAGGGTACTTTTTGTTGACCATGAATATCTTGGGTTCTGTAAAGCTACAGAATACTACCATTTTTCTCCTTTAGGAACTTCATTCTTGGCTTTTACATTGGCTCTCTTCTGTTGTGAAACTTTGTAAGTCTTTCTTTGAGCCAGAAGGTGTCACTGTCTTCTAAGACTATCTCAAGTTATTTTTGACTGTTAACCACACCACTGTACTAAATTCCTGCCACCACAGTTGCCCTGGTACAGTCACCCTTGTTTCTCACTTGGATTACTTCTAATTGGCCTTCCTGCTTATACCTTCATTGCCCTAAAGTCCCACAAAGCAGAGTAATCCTTTGAAAATGTAAGATCATGTCACTCCTCTGTTCAAACCCTCCAGTGGTTTCCATCTCAGAGTAAAAGCCAACATTCTTCCTTGCCAAGACTCTCCCTAATACCACCCCCCCCCCAAACCCCTGCCACCCACACACACACACACACACACACACACACACCCTTAGACACCCTTACAACATATGTAATCTCATCTCTCCTATTACCCTGCCCCTCCTTTACTGTGTTTTGGCCATAGTGGTGTCCTGGAACAAACCAACTCCACTGCCTCAGGTGCTTTTTTCTTACTCTTTCCTCTGCCTGAAATAGTCTTCCTACAGATTTCTGCATGACTTTGCTCTTTTACTTCATGCAGCTATATGCTCAGATATTCCCTTATTAGTGAGGCCTTTTCTTCTTCACCCTTCTTCTCCCTCTGCCCCCACCCCTGTACTCTCTCTTTATTCATTTGTTCTGCTTTATTTTTCTTCTTAGCTCATATATCATCTGATATTTAAATTTTAAATTCTCCTTCTCTGTCGTAGAAACTCCATTAGAGCAGGGAATTTGTCTATATCTTTCACTGCAGAATCTCCAATACCTAGAATAAGGACTAGCACATATTAGATACACAGTATTTATTGAGTGAATAAATGAAATTATATATGCTTAAGAATTCTACACATTAACTCTGGCTTCAATCCCATAGGGAATTATTGGTTCTGATTGTTGATTGTTCTATAAATCCAGGGCATATTAATAGCATAATTTAAAATCTTAAGTGCTGGAAAAGATCTTAGAGATAATCCAGCTCAACCTTCTACCAATTCAGAAAATTCTGTCTACAGAGGAACTCTTTATTGGAATTTATTCTTAGAAAAGATGTTTAAATAATAGAATTGTAAAGTAGAGATAAATTTTCTTTCCCTACACCTTCTATTTGTTGAAGTATGATCCTTGGACCCATGATGGTCTGTGGTCATCTAGCAAGTGGTCTCCAGGAAGTTTTATAATTTCAGAATAAAAAGCCATGAAACAGTTTTGTTCACATATAATTCATATTTTCCTAGAAATTCTGTCATGTTAATCATTGAACAAAGAGAACTAAATTGGTCACTTAACAGAATACAATTAATTATCTCTGCTCACACATTTTCATGGCATTTGCATATTATTTATATCTTTAAAATTTATACTCTGTTATTATTATGCTTCTTTATCCCCAATTCACAAAACTAAATCCATCATTACTCAGAAATACTGGGGCACCTAGATGGCTCAGTCGATTCGGCTGTGCTGACAGCTCAGAGCCTGGAGCCTGCTTCAGATTCTTTGTTTCTGTCTCTCTCTCTCTGCCCCTCCCCTGCTCATGCTCTGTCTCTCTCTGACAAAAAATAAATTTAAAAAATAAAGAACTTAAAAAAAAAGAATTACAAAAGTATAAAACAATTGTGATGAAATAATGATAACAGGGTGATTCAAAACAGCATCATATCATAAATAGTAAACAAGATCCAACTGAGACTGTAGAATATGAATCTCTGTGTACTAAGATAAGTGCATCTATTGTGATAACTTCATAGTGCCATCTAAAAAAGGAAAATGCAGGGGCGCCTGGGTAGTTTAGAGCCCTGCTACAGGCTCTGCACTGACAGTGTGGAGCCTGCTTGGGATTCCCTCCCTCCCTCCCTCCCTCTCTCTCTCTCTCTCTCTCTCTCTCTCTCTCTCTCTCTGCCTCTCTGCTCTTCCCCACTCATGCTCGCTCGCTCTCTCTCAAAATAAATAAACATTTTTAAAAATTAAATAAATAAAGAAAATGCATATAAAATGTATCACATGAATATCTGGAAACAGAATTTTGTTAAAGGACTGGTTATCTATTCTCCCCAGTGCCTTTTCTGTTGGGAAATCTGGTCAAATAATGGCATGAAGTCATTGGAACTTATGCATTACTTCAGAGTACAGTGAGTTTTTCTAGAAGAAATGCAAAATAGGGTTTCTAGTATGAAATTAATGAAATGTTGTTAACGGCATAAAAGTGAATGAGAGAGGCATCATTCTCTATCCTGCTCGTAGCAAAAACTGATCAGATCATGCTATTTCTAAGATACTTAGGAAGATCAAGCTTGAAATTTAAGACAGCTATCTCAGAAAAATCTAAATTAATTTATTGAATGTTATATAATCTCAGTGCCATATGATGTAGAACAATTAGTATATTCTTTTGTTTGCGTGTCAGAATTATTCAGTTATTTTACTTTGTTTAGTTGAAAGAAACTGACACAAAGTATGACTCAAATATTAGTTTATGTGTGGCACTCATATGATGAAGAAAAGTTGGTCAACTTTTTATTTCTATTTATCACTAAAAACCTGTGCTATAGGAAAAGGCTTTTCATTTGTTTAGTTAATTATTTTGCCAGCTGTTTTTAGACGGAAGGACAGAGCACCAACTATGCATACAGAAAAAAGAACATCATTACTCAAGAGAATGCACCCAAAATTACTCCGTATTCTTCTTTATTTCCAGAGACAAGTTAGCATTTGAAAAATAAGTCTCTTGAAAGTGAATGGAAATGAAAATTGGAAATACTAGCAACTTACAGTCTTGAGTTTGCAGTTTCACATGCCATGCAAAGAAATTGCCAGTGAATAAAAGATACTGCTTATCCTAACTGGCATATGCTGACTTCTGAGGGAAGAGGTGCTCATAGGAGTTTTTAAAATAAGCAATGAGATTGAAAATACTTCTGTGTGATATTGGTGCTGGCAGCAAAGACATTCTCTGTCTTCCTCTGATGATGTCTTAGCAATGTATTCAATGTCTTGATTGGCCTGAAGCCATCACTTCAGACCAAAATGCCAGGATTTTAATTGCTGAGGACAATGTACTGATATTTCCTAAGATGACTAAATTGTGGTGGAGACTGCTGATTACTAACAGCTTGCCTCTTTCCCCTTGAGAACTTCTCCTCTTGACAGAGAAAGGAAGAAATGTGTATTAGATTTTTTTTAAGTCCACATTCTGCAGAAGACCATGAAGAAATACTTTTCAGAGCCATATTAACCAGAGTGGATTAAGAATCTTTTCACCACTTCCTGTCAGGTAGAAGAACCATGCTTCCAGCATTTGAGTCTGTTCATCTGCATTTAGGTTACCTACAATGAGCAATCTCTAATTTCTTTGTCTTCATCCAATCCACTTGTCAAAACCTGTCTGATAGAGCCACCACACACTTACTTGCATTCCTGGTGACCTATACTTGTAAATTAGAGGTTTCCAGCTCAATAGGTACAAAGCAAAAGAAAGGAAACTGATTTAAGAGTCAAACTATCAAGTTAACTGGAGATCCCGTGGTAAAAACAAATTTGTCGAATTTCATTCCACTCACTGCTAATAAACAATTATTCTTACTATTATTAATTTTTAAATTTTGTTTACTAGTTTTAAAATTGGGATTCATTTCTTTTTTATTTACCTAAGAGTTGTAGAACAAAATTAGGGGGAAAAACAAGGGTAATTGATGTAGAACCAAGCAGCTACATGTTCTCACCACTAGATGGTATCCTTACCTAAATAAGCTAAAATGCTGAATCAGTAATGTGGAAACCAATAAACGTGCTGATGAAGTGGGGCAACTGAATAAAGAGATTTAGACTATGGAAAAGGAATACATTTTTTAATATTATTAGATAAGTAAGTTAGGGGCTAAAAATAGGAAATGCTTAACAGTCAAAATATTAATTTTAAAAATTCTTTCAAAAAATGAATAATAAGCAAAAATAAATACAGATCAAAACTTTATGATTTTAAGTGTAACACAGTACATCCCAAAATAATATATTTGAAGAGTATATAAATATGAAATATTGGTAGGAAACTCAAACGTTAAGAAAATTGATAATCAAAATCAAATAATAAGGATAAAAATATAATCAACATATAAAACTTTGGTGTAATAATATGTATTGAAATTGACTTTTACTTGAGAGAGGAGTCATGGAACTATGATCAATGGTATTCTTAATGTTTATTTTCATATATATAATTTCTGTGCTAAAAAGCCTCCATCTTTTTTATATGAACTTTTGCCAAGCTAGTGTTAAGAATGCATTGTTGAGTAAGCCACATTTTCTGCCCTGAAGCACCTCAAGTCAGATTCTGAATGATTGGAGCCAATAGAGAATTTACATACCAGCTAGTCCTAGCTTGAATCTAATGCAGGAATCCTGTTTTAAATAATTGTGGTGAGAAGAAACCTTACTACTTTATACAACCCATTGCTTCATAGGGCTAATTTTAGGAAATTCTTACTTATTTTAATTTTTTTTTTTCAACGTTTTTTATTTATTTTTGGGACAGAGAGAGACAGAGCATGAACGGGGGAGGGGCAGAGAGAGAGGGAGACACAGAATCGGAAACAGGCTCCAGGCTCCGAGCCATCAGCCCAGAGCCTGACGCGGGGCTCGAACTCACGGACCGCGAGATCGTGACCTGGCTGAAGTCGGACGCTCAACCAACTGCGCCACCCAGGCGCCCCTTATTTTAAAGCATTTTAGTGTAAGGAGTATCCAGTAGTTTTAGTTGTGCTTCTGGTGCAACACAGAGACAAATCAGCTGCTTCTCCCACCTGATAGTCAGCCATTCAGATCATGGTCACAGGTACACTCTAGTCTTACTTTTTCCTCAAGAGTAAAAATTACTAAATTAATAGTATCCTTTACAATAATTTTGAATATAGTTACCCTTCTCTGTTTTATGTTTTCTGTACACTTTATATGCCATCTGTCTATCTGTAAGTCACAAACAACAGTACTGATTTATATGAAATACTAATTAGAGACCTTTCTTGGGTTGGCATCCATCTGCTACTTACAATGCTGACTAGAGTTATTCAACTAGCTACAAATCCAACCCATATGTCTTTATCACAGGTACAATATGAAAGTCTTTGTTACACAACTCTCAAACCTCATTAATTTATCAAGCAGTTTTCTAAGGAAGACATACAGATGGCCAACAGGTACATGAAAAGGTGCTCAACAGCACTAATCATCAGGGAAATGCAAATCAAAACCACAATGAGATATCACCTCACACCTGTTAGAATGACTAATAACAAAAAGACAGGAAAATAACAAGTGTTGGCAAGGATGTAGAAAAAAAGGAACCCTTGTGCACTGTTGGTGTGGATGCAAATTTGTTCACCCACTATGGAAGACTGTATGAGATTCTTCAAAAAATTAAAAATACAATCACTGTATGATCCAGCAATTTTACTGCAGGGTATTTATCTGAAGAAAAAAAGATCCCAACTCAAAAAGATAAATGCACCCCATGTTCATTGCAGCATTATTTACAGTAGCCACAATATGGAAACAACCTAAGTGTTCCTCAGTGGATGGATAAAGAAGATGAGGTATATACATACAGTTGACCCTTGAACAACATGGGTTTGAACGGCATGGGTCCATTTATATGCAGATTTTCTTTATAGCACTGTAAATATATTTTCTCTTTCTTATGATTTTCTTAATATTTTCTCTAGCTTTATTGTAAGAATACAGTTATACAGTACATATACCATGTACAGAATATATGTTAATCAGCTGTTTTTGTTATTCGTAAGGCTTCTAGTCAACAGTAAGCTATTAGTAGTTAAGTTTTGGGGGAGTCAAAAGGTATATGTGGAGTTTCAACTGCACACATGGCCAGGGTTGGCACCCTTAACTCATGAAATCTTGCCATCTGCAACAACACAGATCAACTCTGAAAATATTACGCTAAGTGAAATAAGTCAGTCAGAGACAGATACTGTATGATCTCTCTTATATGTGGAATCCAAAAACACACACAAAAAAAACAAAGTTAAGCTCATAGATACAGAAAACAGATTGGTGGTTTCCAAAGGCAGGGGGTAGGTGGGGCAAAATGGGTGAAGAGGGAGTTAAAAGGTACAAACTTCCAGTTATAGAGTAAATAAGTCATGGGAATATAAAGTACAGCATGATGACTATAGTTAATACTGTATATACTATATATAGTTAATAATATGCAGCACAAAAATACAAATATATTGCATATTTGGAAGTTGCTAAGAGAGTAAAGAGTTATCACAAGAAAAAAATTCTGTAAGTATATATGGTGATCATATTGCAGTATATAAATATATGTAATCATGTATACCTGAAACTAATGTATGTCAATTATTCCTCAAATAAAAAATGTATCAAGCACTTATTAGCTATCTGATATATGCAAAGCACCATTATCAGGCACTGGGATGCAAGTCAAGAAAGACCTGGTACTTTGGAGTTTGGAGGTGATGATAGGTGTCTGACCACACCAGTGTGTTTAGAATATAACCACAGGATGAACGGAAGGAGACTCGCATGACAATTGGAGCACAGAAGACAGAGCTCTCTCTACCCTAGTCCCTGTTTTAGGGCTTCCTGTGGAGTTGGCAAGTTGAGCTAGATTTTGAAGGGTCAGGAGTTAGCACTGATAGCAGGAGTAGGATAAGGAAAGCTGGGCAACAGAAATTTGGGCCTTCATTCTGAGGCTGGTATTTCCCTGCTCTGTTCGAGAATCACTGTCTTTGCTAAAGAATCCAGAAGAGGAATGGTGGTGTAGTCCCCCATTACACCTATTTGGGTAGATGTCCAAATGTCTTCCCTTTTTTGTTCTTCTTGCACCAAATAACTTTTAAAAAGGATCTAATCTTTTCCATGATAAAACCACCAATGATACAGGATTTCTGTTTTATTTGACAATCAAAATCAAAGGCAAAATGTCAAAAACTATTCAAGGTGCTCTTGCTGCCTTTTTTTTTTTTTTTTTTTTTTGAGAAAAGAAAAAAAAACAAAAAAGTAGCTGATCAAAGGGAAATTAAATGGGTGGGCATAACCCCAGGTAAAATTGTTAGGAATACACTGTGGCCTCCTCCCTCCAGGATGGCAGCTTTGTCTTCCTTCTCCAGTACTCTCCTGTACCACAACACACGTTGTCAATCTCAAACACATTTGCAACCCATTCCCTCCTCTCTCGTCCTGTCCACCGTCTTCTCCAGAGTTTCCCATCTGTTGTTAAGCTCTTTTAAAACCCTAGCTAATAACAGAATTGTTCATGGCCAAGCATGGACTTGGTAGGAGATATCCCAGATGTATTTGAGTTTCCAGAGAGAGGCTGGAAGACTGGAAGTCTTTAAGATTCTAGTGAATAAGGCTAAAATAACCAGAATAATGCCCTCTTGAATCAGACTATGTTGGGAGCCATTCTTCTGACCCACCAATTGTTAAGCCAACCCAGTGTGTATTTCCTACCTCATTTACCTTCCAAAAACATCCAGCCCAGTAAGCACTGCTTGAATCAGGCATCAATGTATAAGATGAGAGTTAAATAAAGTGACATGTAGGCAGCTGGAATGCAGACTTATGAACAAAGAATATCTTTTTATTCTTCTTGGAATTATAGGAGCAGATGTAAATTACATGGTTCTAGTTTTTAAAATACAGTGTTAATTTTTATTAGAAATTACGCTTGACATAATCAGAAAACCAAAACATAGCTTTTTGTTCAAGGTACATTCATAAGATGGCTTTTGGTAAAGTAATAGTTATCTTCAATTTTTTTATTTGGTTGTTTTCCTTTTGGAACCAGGTTATTCAGAGAATATTCTACACAGTCAACAGATCTTGGAGTGGAAAAATAACTTCGACAGAAATAAGAAAAAGCAACTTTTTGCAAGTAGGTCTCTCATTGGAATTCATGTATAAAAGCAATTAAGGGGAGCCTGGGTGACTCAGTTAAGTGTCCAAGACTTGATACTGGCTCAGGTCATGATCTCACGGTCGTGGGACTGAGCCCCATGTTGAGCTCTGTGCTGAGCATGGAGCCTGCTTGGGTTTCTCTCTCTCTTTCTCTCTCGCTCTCTCGCTCTCTCCCCCCCACCCCGCCCTTTCCCTGCTTGCTTGCACATGCATGCTCTCTCTCTCTCAAAATAAATAAACCTAAAAAAAGAGCAGTTTAAATAATACTATTAGTTCATTTAACAAGTATTTGAGCGCTTACTGCATGCAAAGCACTTTCACTACTTTCAGTCATTAAGCATTTATCAGATAACCTGAGATGTGTTGGGGGTAACAAAGGTGAATAACCAGAGATTTTTGTATCGAGGCATGTGGAGTAAAAGAAAAGCACACAGTCACACCTGAGGAAAATTTTCACAGAAATGGATAACAAATATGCATAGAAGGCCTCACAGGACTGACATGTGATCTTGACCTTGGAGGATATTGGGAGTTTATCAAAGTCAAAAATTAGAAGGGGATTCCAGATAGAGGGAGCAGTATAAGCAAAGGCCCATAAGCATGAAAGTGTCTCAAGTCTCAAACGGAACAGTCTACTGGCTGGTGGCTCTGCAGAGACTGACCAGTGATGCAGCCTGGCAGGCTGGGTTAGGAAAGACCTTGCAAAAGGAATAGAGGGATTTTAACGTGATCCTTTTGGCAATGACTCTTTATCCAGCTCCTACTGGAGTGGAGAAAAATATTAAAAATTCTTTTAAGAAAGACACATTTCATTCAATTTTTTTATTTATTTTACCTACTATGAAAGTGTTGACCACTAGTGGGAGCCTTTTACTGAGGTAATCTTCGTGCCTGACTGTGGAAGCTTCTATTAATCTAAAGAATGGTTCATGGTTGAAAGGAAATATTTTATTTTCAATGAATCATACTAAATGAAGCTTAGGGTAATAATACCACCTTATGTACTCTTTATTTTTCCATGTCTTCATCTGAGACAAAGTAATGAAGACTTGGCAAAATGAGCAGCCCATAATACATATACACACCTTTTTTTTCTAAAATGAATAGTAATCATCACAGTGATTGTTAATATTTATTGAACACCTGGTGCCTGCCTCTCTCAGCAGGTAATATGGGATGGGTCAAAATGGCAGTAATTCCATAAAAAAGGCTTCATACCTTGAGAATGATGATAATCCCTCACATTCCTGAAGCACATTAGAGTTTATAGTTTCTAGCATTATTATAATATATATTTTTTTTAACTGATGATAAAATTTGAGGCTCAGATACGGTTGAATGACAGGTAAGATCACACAGCAAGTAAGTGATTGAATTGGAAACGGAACTCAAATGTTCTTCCTAGAACATGGTTTAATTTTTCCCCTTCTCCCCTACCCCTCTCCTTATTCTTCCTATTAGTGCATTATTCATGAATGTATGCTCGTAATGTATATGCTCATGAAGCATTCAAGTATGTGACATATCTAGAATAACCAGCAGAAGTCACTATTTATCTCTTTATGCTGCCATTTCATTCCTTTTCCCAGACAGAACCCACATTATCTGTGGTTTTATTCCCTTGTATGTTTACATGAAGTATACAGTTTTATTTTGTATGGCTACTGTTACGAGGTTTTGTAATATATGAGATCATTATTCTGTTAATTTGTTTTTTTCCACTAACGGTATATCTTGACATTCTTTTCATTTCCATTCATATAAATCTATCTCATTTTTATGATTCTTCTGCATAATCTGTGGTATGGTTCTACCGTAACTAAATTACATACTTCCCTTTAGAAGATGTTGAAGTCATTTTCATATTTTTTCTTTGGAAAGATGCAGTGCATATCCCTGTACTTTCCTCCTGTTAAGAATCTTTCTAGAATAGGGGTGCCTGAGTGGCTCAGTCGGTTAAGCATCCGACTTTGTCTCAGGTCATGATCTCATGGTTTGAGCCCCATGTTGGGCTCTGTGCTGACAGCTCAGAGCCTAGAGCCTGTTTTGGATTGTGTCTCCCTCTCTGTCTCTGCCCCTCCCCCGCTGACCCTCTGTCTCTCTCAAAAATAAACATTAAAAAATTAAATTAAAAAAATTTTTTCTAGAATAGAGTACTGGAGGGAAAATCCTGGATCAAATGGTATGTACACTTTCAGTCTGATAGATCCTGCCAAAAACCTGTACTAGTTCACACACATTCACCAACAGCAGAAGTCATCTTTTTCATTTTATGACAATCCAGTAGGTTAAAATGAGAGCTGCTTCTCAAGATTTGTTTTAATGTACATATTCTGCTTTATACATGTTAAAGAACATTTTGTAAAACAAAACATTATAAGCCTTGTTTGGAAAACAAAAAAAAAATTCCTGTTTTATCACCCTAATACAGCTAATAACATTTTTGCATGTGTTTTTCTTGTCTCATATATATGTGCAGATTAAATGAATTTTACATATTCTTAGTGTGTATAATTTTATATACCATATTTTGCTTTTACCATGTCATGGTTTTCCTTTGTTTCTGTGTAGACTTTATAATTTTTACTGGCAGGAGAATCTTCCATTAAGTAGTTTTAGTCTCATAATTTATGTTCTCAGCTTGTCAGGGCATATTGGTTTCCCAGTATTTACATTTTGGAACATAATTTTTTATCGAAGTAATTTATTTGCACTATGAAATAGTTATCTTTGTTCCTTATAATGTTTTTCATCTTTAATTCCACTGTATTTTCTAATCATATTGACATGTTTTTTTTGTTGTTGCTGTTAAGATTTAGCTAGTAAATATTTGTCTTTTTTTTTTAGCTTTCCTTTTAAATTTTATTTTAGACTTATCTCTTATGGATAGCATATATCTAGATCTGTTTTTTTTTTTGGGGGGGGGGTTGGTTTTTATACTCAATCTGAAAATGCTTTAATATGGAGACTCAATTCATTTATACTTATTGTGATTGTTGATATATCTGATCTGACTTCTGCCATCTCATTTTGTTTTTTCTATTTCCTAAGTTTCCTTATGGTTTCTTATATCTTTCTGAATTTTTCATTTCTGAAAACATCTCTATTTATCTGCCCACTTGCATGATAATTGTAAGAATTGTTAAGAAGCCTGGGATTAGCATTATTGTTTCTGATGTTTTCCATCAGGGTACACAGTGAATCAGGGGAGACCCCGGTTTACTTCCAGCTTAGGGCCCCGCAGCTCCATCCCCCATACTTTCCACACCAGGACACTGCACATCAGCACAGTACCATACATAAGTCTCCTTTATAGTAAACTTGATCTCATTACAAAGCCAAACCCTGTATGTAGACTTCCACTCTACATAATAGAGGAGATGCCCAGTCTTCATAATTTTGGAAAGTTAAAAGCAATGTCAGTTCATGACCATCTATTTCAGCCTCTTGTGTGTTCTGGTTTGCTAGTTTGGGGACCTCTGACAGGATACAGTCTCCTTGGTAACAGTCCTTCCCTTTCCCTGCTTTTAAATCCTCCACAGCATCTATCCCTTTGCTAAGCATAATACAGAGTTTGTAAATGCTTATAGATTGGTCAGTTGATTAAAGGTAGGATGAGGTTGCCTGTTACAGTTCCTGGTTTAGTACCAAAACCAAAAATTTTAATTAAATTTAAAATAAAACTTCATTAGACTCTATATAATGGCCAAAGCTGGTTTTCATAATTTTAAAATAAATTAATCCTTCTCTTCATACTTTATTTCAGACTCTAGCCCTTTTGGAAGAAGAGGAAGATATAAACCAAATCACAGATTACTTCTCCTATGAACATTTCTATGTTATTTATTGTAAATTCTGGGAGCTAGATAGTGATCATGACCTCTACATCAGCCAGGCTGATTTATCTCGATATAATGACCAGGGTGAGTGTTTTATAGTTGTTAAGACTTAACTATTTTGAAGAAGGCAAGAGTTGTCTGAATTGTTACATGAATGAGAAATTCCCATTTCTTAAATTCTTTATCTAATCAAGTCCTCTTTTAAAAATTTTTTTTTTTAATTTATTTTTGAGAGCGAGTGGGGGAGGTACAAAGAGGGAGGGGACAGAGGATCCAAAGCCGGCTCCACACTGACGGCAGAGATCCCGCTGTGGGGTTCGAACTCACACCCTGAGCCGAAGTCAGACACTCAACCAACTGAGCCACCTAGGTGCCCCATCAAGTCCTCTTTAAAGAGCCAAGAATCTTTAAGTGGGAATGAGTGAAGGTATCGATTTTTCATTTAGAAGGCAAGTGTAGGAGAAGGGACTTAAGGTAAATAAGCAATTAGAGTCTTTGTTTTGATTGTCTTTGATTAATTTAATTAATTAGTATGTTTATTTTAGTTTTTGGGAGAGAGAGGAGAGAAAGAGAGAGCACGTGCAGGGGAGAGACAGAGGGGAGAGAGAGAATTCCAAGCAGGTTCTGCACTGTCAGTGCAGAGCCCCATGTGGGGCCCAAACTCAGGAGATTGAGATTATGACCTGAGCCGAGAGTTGGATGCTTAACCAACTGCACCACCAAGGCACTCTGTGATGTTTATTTTCTAGTGATGAGTTGAATTAGATCCATTCCTATGTAGTTTATTTGAAAGAGAGTGTATGTACACCCTGTAAGTTTCCCATTTTACAGTATTTATAAACAGACAAGGATGAAATAATATGCCAGTGTTTTCAAGGACTAATAACAATTTACTTTTGGAATTTAGATCCAGAATAGATATTTTCTCCGCAGATGAATTTTGTGTGTTTTCTTTTATCAGAAAACAAAAATATTAAACATCACATGATACTACTCCTTCTGCTTCATTTTTACCAGTTAATAAACTGATAACCTATTACCTGCAAATATTCTTCCTCAAGCACCAAGATACATTGACTCATTCTTTTCTCGTAAGATTGTCTCATAAGATTCTCATAAGATTGTTCTATTCTTAAATGTCTTCTCAGGCACTGCTATTTATTTTAAATCAGCCTTTAGCCCTTTAGGTGTAGCAGAGTACAAATCTTAAATACATTGAATTTCACTTCTGTTATTTGGTATCTCTGTGATTAACTGTTTGCATCTTAAGAAGAGTTTCATTCTATATGATCTTAAGTATCATAGAACTTTCCATATATAAAAAAGAGTCCTTCCTCTCTATTCTCAGGTGCCAACCAGGTATCAAGAGAAAATACTCAGATGTACTTATTGATGAACAAGCATTTTAGTACTATACCTCCCTTCTTCAAGTAGTCATAATCTTGCTGTCACCAGAATAGCATAAAGATGGAGATATTCACAGGCATATCGGGTCAGCTTTATTAGCTGTGCACCTTCTAATCACCGGTGGCCAGATCATCTGTGTAACATGAGGTCATACAAACCTTATGGGCTCTAAAGCACTCTCTCCAGCTGATACAATCATAATTCTCATTAGGTTCCAAAATGTATATATACACATAACAATTCAATAGAGGTATATTAAAGTGATGATGTCCAAATAAGTAGGCATCTAAGCCTGCATGATGAAGAGCCCATCAAAACTACATAATTGGCAATCCATTAGCCTGTCCTAAATGGGACAACATGATCTTCAATTTTAGGGTAAACCTTCCAAATGTAAAAAAGACTTTAGCTTTGGGATTAAATGTCCATGCCTTTCCTATACAGCCCTCTGTTTGTATAGTACAAATTATTATAAACCAATGTTCACCAAAGTCTAGAGGGTCCTTATATAAGCTTTGTGGCCAGGCATGGCTCTACTGACACCCATATTCCCAACATTCTTCAGCCAAATTAATTTTACCTTTAGGTTGACTATACCTAACTGTATGCAGAAGAATTAGATGCTAATAGCTACTGTCTAATAACTTCATCACTTATTTGGAAATTTTAGTGTACATGCTATTGCCTGGGGCACTTCTTAAAAGAACAGATTCTGTCCTCACCAAATCCCTAGGTCTGAGATCTATTGACATAGCCTTTTGGTAAAACTAAAGGCTTTGGTTATTTTGAACCAACAATGAGGTACACTGCTATAGATTCTCTAGGATCTACCATCAAAAGCAACATGCTATCTTAAGATAAAATTGTATGTTATGTCCTGGACTTTTATGGAATAAGAATATATGAAAAGTATGTTTGTGGTATGTTTAGGTATCTTCTATAAAATTCTCCTTGAAAGCATTCTCCATTGTTGTACTCAGAGTCCCTTATCTTAGGAGTTGCTGATCAGTTCCCCTTGAATTTAATACAAGGATAAAATTTGTCTTGTTTTAGAGGAAAATTGTCTTAGATACAAGATCAATATAAATCCTATACGTTTTTGTCTTAGTTGTTAGGACGCTCAACTATATTAATACATCACAGCTGTCAGGCATAATCATTTGCCTATTCTTTTTTTTAATGATTGATTATGCCACTTCAAATTCTTACTTTCAAAAATATAAATTATACATAAGTAAAAATTTAAATATTCATATTCTTGTTATAGAAGATTATTATGTTTTAGCTCATAGCTACTGAAAATAAATTTGCCCAAAGTATTGCCTTTATGGAACATGTTCCTAACTAGCTTTGTACTTTCTTATTTGCATTTAGCTTCATCAAACAGAATTATTGAAAGGATATTTTCTGGGGCAGTAACAAGGTAAGAAAAAGCATCTGAGTTTAAAAATGAATTACAGGTAATACTTTAACAATCTCATTTTAGCACAGCTTCATACATGTCCTGTATGACATGTATGTCATGGCTTCATACAAGACAGCAGTAATTCTTTATATACAGACATTAATCCTTTACCTAAATACAGATAAAGGTATTTGATCCTGGTGATTATTTGCATTCAAATTAGAAACCAGACTTCTTTCTTCATACCAGCAAATGTCTTCTGGTTTCACCCTTCTAGGCCTTTGAAAACAGGATAGGTTTTGTAACCTTTGTAAGATTTCCAGCCTTCTAATTTTTTTTTTTACTTTTTATTTAAATTTTAGTTATAGCCTTCTAATTTTTTTAACTTAATTTCCAAAGAAGGTGTTGCTTTATTTCTTAGTCTGTCATCCTACTAAATTCATCCGAGTAATTGTTCAGGAAACTTGATAATGATATGTTTTCTTCAGGGGAAAAACAGTACAGAAAGAGGGAAGAATGAGCTATGCAGATTTTGTTTGGTTTTTGATCTCTGAGGAAGACAAAAGGAACCCAACCAGGTACGACTTCTTAAGATTCCTTTGCCAGTAACATTTAACACTTAAACAAAGCTTAAAAAATTGATGATGCATATCCATTGGATGCCATCTTGACATAGGGGTACCAAGATGGATTAGACTTATTCTCTGCCCTCTTAGACTGAATCCATAGTCATAAAATATCAAGAGAAGTATTTTTACCCCCAGAAACTAAGGTGAAGTAACATGTGAGCTGGCTCTGAAGAATAAGTAGGACTTACTTTATACAGAATGTAGGAATATATATTGTGAATTTTGTTGTTTTATGATCTTGATGGTTCAGTAATAAATCAGAGAGAGAAAGAAGAGCAAATTGTGGATGACTGGTATAGATAAATTAGAATCATCTTTCCCTTTCCTTGGCACTCTCAAATGTACCTTGATTTGTAGTTTTGAGTTTACACGTGTGTTTCTTGCCACTAGTCTCATGTTTAAGCCAAAAATCTAGGCCCCTCTCTTCTTTTTATTCCCAGCTTATATAATAACACAATACCCAATACATAGTTTGTGCTTAGTACCAAGGGAGGGAGAGGCTACAGTTTTTGGTGCTCCTTGCTAGTATAACTGACTCAACTGTGTGCATGTTGGTTGAAGTATTTATCTAAATATTGGATATATGGTTTAGAGCTCAGTGAAGGTAGTGGGGCACCTGGGTGGCTCAATGGGTTAAGCATCTGACTTCTGCTCAGGTCATGATCTCGTGGTTCATGAGTTCAAGCCCCACTTCGGGCTCTCTATATTTGACAGCTCAGAATCTGGAGCCTGCTTCAGATTCTGTGTTTCCCTCTCTGTCCCTCCCCACTTACGCTCTCTCTTTCTTTCAGAAATAAATAAACATCAAAATTTTTTTAAAAAAGAATTCAATGAAGTAGAAATCTAAGCTATTTATTGGGCAGCCTATTAGATTATTTTTAAATAACTTTGTTTTCCATTTCAAACAATAATTTATTGTCCATTAGAGACAATTTAGAAAACATGGGTAAGCAGAAGAAAATAAATTTTAATTCTAACACTCAGAATAAGACACTATTAAAAAAGTTGGTATATATTGTATGGTCTATTTCATATATTGTTACATACATGTTAGACATTAAGATTAGCTCCATTGGATTAAGTCTTAATTACCATGCACTCCAAAATTTTGATGGATTGCTTTCCAAAACAATAGTTGCAGCTAAACAGTTGTAACACTCACTACTTTCTTCGTTAAAATAAATTTTCCAAGGGGTACCTAGGTGGCTCATTCACTTGAGCATCCGACTTTTGATTTCACCACAGGTCATGATCCCAGTGTTGTAGGATTGAGACCCTCATTGGGCTCCATACTGATTATGGAACCTGCTTGAGATTCATATTCTCTCTCTCTCTCTCTCTCTCTCTCTCTCTCTCACCCTCACCCCACCCCCCCCACCCCCTGCCCCTATCCCACACTCCTGCTTTCTCTCTCTAAAATAAAATTTAAAAGTTTTTTAAAAATAAGTAAATAAGTAAGTATTCCTAAATGGAATTTTTAGGTTAAAAGGGTATAGATATTTTGGGGGGAATTTATAAAAATTATTAAGTTGGTCTTTAGAAAAGTTTTGTCACTTTATACCTTTATCAACAAGATACAGCATATTACTAACACTAGGTATTTTCCTCTTAAAAATATTTTCCAACTTGATAAATTAAAAATTCAGTATTATGTATATTGCATTTCTTTGATTACTAATGAGGCTGAATTTTTTCATACCATTCAGCCTTTTTTATTTCATTTTAGCCAACTTGCCTTTTCATGTCTTTTGCTCATTTCTGTTTTTATTTTATAACAAATACAAAAAATATTAAAGTTTTTTATATTTAATAATGAAGCTATTAAAAATATATAAAATAAAAATATTTAAACTACATACATTCAAAAACCTTAATATGAAATTCATTCATAATTCCATGACCCATATTTAATATTGGTACATATCCATTCACTCCTCTTTCTCCCTTTCCTTCTCTCCCGACTCTTTCTCCTCCTATTCCTCCCTGCACCAAAAGATATATTATGCTAAATGGTATCATATTATATAGATTTGTGATACACTTTTTCACCTAACAATATAGTTCCATGCTAGTAAGTATGCATGGTTTTTTTCCTCTTTTTTTAATTTAATTTTTTTAATTTACATCCAAGATAGTTAGCATATAGTGCAACAATGATTTCAGGAGTAGATTCCTTAATGCCCCTTACCCATTTAGCCCATCCCCCCTCCCACAACCCCTCCAGTAACCCTCTGTTTGTTCTTCATATTTAAGAGTCTCTTATGTTTTGTCCCCCTCCCTGTTTTTATATTATTTTTGCTTCCCTTCCATTGTGTTCATCTGTTCTGTGTCTTAAAGTCCTCATATGATATTTGTCTTTCTCTGGTGGACTAATTTCGCTTAGCATAATATCCTCGAGTTCCATCCATGTAGTTGCCAATGGCAAGATTTCATTCTTTTTGATTGCTGAGTAATACTCCAGTATGTGTGTGTGTGTGTGCGTGTGCGTGTGTGTGTGTGTGTGTGTGTGTGTGTGTGTATGTATATACACATACACACACCACATCTTCTTTATCCATTCATTCATTGATGGACATTTGGGCTCTTTCCATACTTTGGCTATTATTGATAGTGCTGCTATAAACATTGGGGTATTTCAAACAGCACACCTGTATCCCTTGGATAAATACCTAGTAGTGCAATTGCTGGGTCATAGGGTAGTTCTATTTTTAATTTTTTGAGGGACCTCCATACTGTTTTCCACAGTGGCTGCACCAGTTTGCATCCCCACCTACAATGCAAGAGATCCTGTTTCTCTGCATCTTTGCCAACATCTGTTGTTGCCTGAGTTGTTAATGTTAGCCATTCTGACAGGTGTGAGGTGGTATCTCATTGTGGTTTTGATTTGTATTTCATCATTCCCCTGATGATGAGTGATGTTGAGCATTTTTTCGTATGTAGTATGCATGTTTATAATTTATCATTAATTTATTATTTTGAAAGCTTAGGTTGTTTCAGTTAGATCACCTAAATTTCCAAAGATTTGAAGGCTATTCTTTTTTCTAATTCTTCCCTTCTCAGTGTTCTTTTAACCCTCCCAACAACCTTTTATCTTTCATATTTCCTCAGTTATGAAAAAGCTTTTCTCAAATAATTCTCATCTATATTTTCCTATTTCTGGAACCTTATTATCCCATAAGGACAAATGAAGAGAGCTAGAAATGGTAATGAAGATTAATATAACAAACCACGAATATATAGTTCTTCAGTCTTCTCTCAGCTTCTTTAAAAAACATAAGTTACATAAAGTAATAATTAGACCAGTGTAGTTTTGGTAATATATATATAGTAATGTGTGTGTGTATATTAATTAATATTATAATATATGTATTATATATTATATATATAATAATAGAAAAGTATAATTAAAAGTAATAATTAGACCAGTATAGTTTTGGTAATACATATACTAATTAGCATATATTATATATTATAATATATAATTAATATATATTATATATTAATATAAATATATATAGTAATATATATAGATGTAATATGAATAACAATAGTAGCATAAAAAGAAGAAGGAAGAGAGTTATATAGGAGTAACATTTCAGTATCTCACTGGAATTAAGAATAAATCTGGGGGCGCCTGGGTGGCTCAGTCGGTTAAGCCGCCGACTTCAGCTCGGGTCATGATTTCGTGGTCCATGAGTTCGAGCCCCGCATCGGGCTCTGTGCTGACAGCTCAGAGCCTGGAGCCTGTTTCGGATTCTGTGTCTCCCTCTCTCTGACCCCCTCCCCCCGCCCCCACCGTTCATGCTCTGTCTGTCTCTGTCTCAAAAATAAATAAACGTTAAAAAAAAAAAAAGAAGAAATCTGAAGTAGATTATAAGATAAAAATGTATATGGCAAGCCCTTAGAGAAACCACTAGAAAATTAATTCAAAAATGTATAGTGAACAAAATCATTAAATGAATTAGAATGTTACACTTAGAATCACTTAATGTAATCACTTAATCACTTAATGTAAAAGAAAGCAGTAAAGGAGACATAGGAAAAATGCCACACAGATAGAAAACAAAAAGTAAAATGGCAGACATTATTCCAACTATATCAATAATAACAATTTATAAATGTGAATGGATTAAATATTCCATCAAAAGACAGAGGTTTTCCAGACTGGATTTAAAAACCAATATACAATTGGGGCGCCTGGGTGGCTCAGTTGGTTAAGCCTCTGACTTCGGCTCCAACTTCGGCTCAGGTCATGATCTCGCAGTTTGTGAGTTTGAGCCCCACATCAGGCTCTGTGCTGACAGCTCGGAGCCTGGAGCCTGCTTGGGATTCTGTGGCTCCCTCTCTCTCTGCCCCTCCCCCACTTGTGCGTGCGCGCTCTCTCCCTCTCTCCCTCTCTCTCTCTCAAAAATAAATGTAAAAAAAAAATACCATTATATGCTGTCTATATGAGACACAGATTTAAAGATCCAAAAGGGAGAAAAAAGGAAAAGGAAATATAAAGATATGTCATGCAAGCAACAACCATAGGAAACTTAAAGTGGTTTTATAAATATCAGAGAATGTAGACTTTAATACAAAAAGAGTTACCCGAAACAAAGGACATTTTATGTGATAAAAGAGTCAGTCCAACAGAAAGACTCTACAATTAGAAACATATGCACCTTACAACATTGAACCCTAAAATACATGAAACAAAACTGACAGAATTGAAATAAACAATTCAACAATAATAGCTGAAGACCTCAATACCCCACTTTCAGTGGGTATTTCAGTGGATGAACAACCAGGAAGAAGATAAACAAGGAAATGGAAGTCATGAACAATAGTACAAACAAAACTATAGACCAAATAGACCTAACAGATATCTATAGAATACTCCACCTAAGAACAATAGAGTATATATGCTTGTCAAGTACACATGGAATATTCCCCAGGATAGAATATATGACAGGCTGTAAAACAGCCTCAAATAAATATAAAAAGAAGTAAAGTCATACAAAGCATAGTCTCTGACCATAATGAAATAAAATTAACAATAACTTATAGGAACTTGGGAGTTTACAAACATGTAGAAACAACACACTGCTTAAATAACCAGTGGGAAAAAAAACTAATACATCAAAAGAAATAATTTGAATCTCTTGGTAGATTTTTTTTTTAATTTTTAATGTTTATTTTTTAGAGAGAGAGAGAGAGAGACAGATTGTGAGTGGGGGAGGGTCAGAGAGAAAGGGAGACACAGAACTCAAAGTGGGCTCCAGGCTCTTCACTGTCAGAACAGAGCCTGACACAGGGCTCAAACTCCCAAACTATGAGATCATCTCCTGAACTGAAGTCGGACGCTAAACCAACTGAGCTACCCAGGTGCCCCAAAAGGAAATAATTTGAAAGGAAGGAAAATGAAGGAAAAAGTAAAAAGCTTTGTTTAAGATGAATGAAAATGGAAACACAGTATGCCAAAACTTATGGGATGTAGCAAATGCAGTACTAAGAAAAATGTGTAGCTTTAAACACGTATACCAAAATACAAGAAATGTCACCAATCAGTAACCTAACTTTCTACTTCAAAGACACTGGGGGGGCGCCTGGGTGGCTCAGTCGGTTAAGCGTCCGACTTTAGCTCAGGTCACGCTCTCGTGGTCCGTGGGTTCAAGCCCCGCATCGGGCTCTGGGCTGATGGCTCAGAGCCTGGAGCCTGCTTCCGATTCTGTGTCTCCCTCTCTCTCTGCCCCTCCCCCATTCATGCTCTGTCTGTCTCTGTCTCAAAAAATAAATAAACGTTAAAAAAAAAAAAAAGACACTGGGAAAAAAGGAGGAAATTAAGCATAGCAAACACAAGGAAAGAAGAAAGATTGAAGTGTATAAATTAAGTAGAGAATAGAAAAATAATAAAATCAATGGAACCAAAAATCAAGATTTTTTTAAAGAATTAATAAGGCCTTAGCTACAGGACACCTGATGGCTCAGTCGGTTAGGTGTCTGACTCTTGATCTTGGATCAGGTCTTGATCTGAGATTTGTGGATTCAAGCCCAACATTGGACTCCAGGATGGGTGTGAAACCTACTTTATGAATGAATGAATGAATGAATGAATGAATGAAGCAAGCCTTAGCTACACTGATCAAGAAAAAAAGAGAACATTCAGATTATTAAGGTCAGAATAAAAGATGTAACATGAATGCTGACCTTACAGGAGTAAAAAGGATTGTCATACACACATATATAACAACTTTATACTAACAAATTAGATAACTTAGACAAAATGGGCAAATTCTTGGAGGGACATAAACTGCTATACTGGTTCTAGATGAAATAACTCTGGCTAGGAAAAATAATCCCAGGCTGAGATGGCTTCACTGGAAAATGAAAGGAATTTCTTTGACCTGATTAAGAAAAACCCAAAGCTAACAACTAGTGAAAGGTGAAAGACTGAAATCTATTTCCTGTGATCAGAGAAAAGATAAGGATGTCTATTCTTTCAACATTGTACTGAAGGTTCTAGCCAGGACTATCAGACAAGCTAATGAAGTAAAAAGCATCCAAATTGGAAAGGAACAAGGAAAACTATCTATTTGAGTATAGTTTATATCAGAAATCCCAAGAAATCGACTAAAAAACTACTAGAGGGGCACCTGGGTTAAGTGTCTGACTTTGGCTCAGGTTATGGTATCACAGCTCATGAGTCCAAGCCCCTCATTGGGTTCTGTGCTGACAATGCAGAGCCTAGAACTTGCTTCAGATTCTGTGTCTCCCTCTCTCTGCCCCTCTCCTGCTTGCACTGTCTTCTCTCAAAAATAAACGTTAAAAAAAAAAAAACTGTTAGAGCTCAGTAAAGGTTAAATAAGGTTGCAGGATATAGTATCAATTTATAAAAAATCTATTTATGCACAAGCAATAAAAAAATTAAGGAAATAATTCCACTTACAATAGCAAAGAGAATAAAATACCTAGAAATAAATTTAACAAAGAAGTATAAAACTTATACTGTGAAAACTATAAAACATTGTTGAAAGAAATTAAGGAAAATCTAAATGAAATGAAGGCATCCCATGTTCATGGATCAAAAAGCTTAAAATTGTTAGAATGGCAGTACTCTGCAAATAGATTGGTAGATTCAAAGCAATTCCTAACATAATCCCAGCTACTTTTTGTTATTTGTTGTAGAAATGAAAAAGCTGATTCTTGAATTCCTATGGAACTACAAAGGGATCAGAATAACCAAAACAATCTTGAGAAAGAACAAAATCATAGGATTCATACTTACTGATTGCAAAATATACAAAGCTGAACTAAAGAAGACAATGTGATACTGGGATACAGATTGACATGTAGATAAAGAGAATTAAGAGTCTGGGAATAAATCCTCACATTTATGACCACTTGATTTTTAACAAGGATGCCAAGATAATTCTAATGGGGAAGAAATGGTCTCCTAAGAAATGGTGTTGGGAGCTGGATACCCACATAGGAAAGAATGAATGTGAACCCTACCTCACATCATACACAAAAATTAGCTCAAGTAGATCACAAATTGAATGTGAGAACTAAAGCTATAAAACTTTTAGAAGAAAATGTAAGAGTAAATTTTTGTGGCCATGGTTTCTTAGATAAGACTTCAAAAGCACAAACAAAAGAAGAAATGGATGAATTGGACTTCAAAAAAATTAAAATCTTTCATGCTTCAAAAGAGAACATCAAGAAAGCAAGAAGACAACCACAGCATGGGAGAAAATATTTGTAGATGATATATCTGACAAATGACTTGTATCTAGAATATATAAAAAGTACAACTCAATAATAAAAAGACAGATTAATTTAAAAATGAGCAAAAGATCTAAATATTTCTCCAGTGAAGGTATATACATGGCCAATAAGCCTGTAACAAGATTCTTGATATCATTAATCAGGGAAATACAAATAAAAACCATAATAAGATACCACATCATAGCCACTAGGATAGCTACAATCAATAAGTGTTGACAAGGATGTAGAAAAATCAGAACCTTCAAATGCTATTGGCAATGTAAAATGCTGCAGCCACTGTGGAAGACATTGTGACAGTTCCTCAAAGAGTTAAACATAGAGTTAACATATGACCCAGCAGTTCTACTCCTAGGAAGATACCCAAGAGAAATGAAAATATTCACACAGAAATTTATACACCCATGTTCAGAGCAGCACTATTAATAGCCAAAAGAGGGGACCTGGGTTGGCTCAGTCAGTTAAGCAAGCAGCCACCTCTTGGTTTCAGCTCAGGTCATGATCTTGTGGTTAGTGAGTTCGAGCCCTGCTTTGGGCTCTCTGCTAAGGGTGCAGAGCCTTCTTGAGATTTTCTCTCTTCCTCTCTGTCTGCCCCTACCCCACTCACTCTCTCATTCAAAAATAAATAAATGAACATTAAAAAAAAATAATAGCCAAAAGATAGGAACAGCCCAAGTATCCATCAGCTAATGAATGGATAAACAATTGTGATATATCCATATAATGAAATATTATCCGGCAATTGAAAAAATGTACTGATGCATACTAAAACATGGTTGAATCTTGAAAACGTTATGCAAATTAAAAGACAACAGTCACAAAATACAACATATTATATAAATACATTTACATGAGTTGTCCAAAATAGGCAAATCTACAGATACAGAAAGTAGGTTAATGGTTGCCTAGGCCATGCTATTATATAATGTGCTTATTTTAATAAAACTGTTTTAAATTCTAAAAAAAAAAAAAAAAAATGAGGGACCTAGGGGAAAATGAGGAATGAGTGCTAATGGGTATGGAGTTTCTCTTTGGAGGTGATGAACATCAATTGTAGTGATGGTTATGCAACTCTGTGGATAAACTAACAACCACTGAATTATACATTTAGTATAAATAAAGCCGTTAAAAAGAGTTGGAATAATACAAAATATATTACCTAACCATAATGGAATTGATATAAAAATAAGAAAATAACAATAAAAATAAGAAAACGATGACTGGAAAATCTCTACCCACTTGGAAATTAACCAACACACTTTTTTTCTTTTAATGTTTATATATCTTAGAGAGAGAGAATGTGAGCAGGAGAGGGGCAGAGAAAGAGGGAGACACAGAATCCAAATCAGGCTCCAGGCTCTGAGCTATCAGCACAGAGCCCGACACAGGGCCACCCAGGTGCCCCTAAACAACACACTAATAAACAACCTGTGGCTCTAAAAATATGTCTCGAGAAATTACATAAAAGTAATGACTTAAGTGGACCAATTCCTTTAAAGTCACAAATTAGTAAAACTTATGCAGGAAAAAAAACATAACCTGAATAATCGTTAGGGATTCCACATCCTAGCTGTTAAGGAGATAAACATGCAAACATGCTATCTCATATAACAGACCATACATCATATTGATAAAGAGCCCAGGATTTGGAGTCATACAGAAAATTCATAATTCATAATTGAATTCATAATTAACAACGTTCTGAAAAATAAATGTTGGCTCAGATAATTTCACTATTACAGTCTTCTAAACATTTGAAAATGAAATACCGAATTCTATACCACTTCTTCCAGAAAATAGAAAAAGAGGGAATAATTCCCAACTCATCTTAAGATGCCAGTGTTATTTTTATACCAAAACCAAACACATGCAAAAAAATAATAAAACTATAGCCCAACATCCCTCATGAAGACAGACTCAAAATTCATTAACAAAATAATAGCAAACCAAAGCTCAGCTTCTCTAGCTCTGCAAAAAATGCTGGTGGTATTTTGATAGGGATTGCATTAAATGTGTAGATTGCTTTGGGTAGTATAGACATTTTAAGTGTTTGTTCTTCCAAGCTATGAGTATGGAATGCTTTTCCATTTCTTTGTTTTCTCTTTAATTTCTTTCATAAGTGCTCTATAGTTTTCAGAGTACAGATCTTTTACTTCTTTAGTTAGGTTTATCCCTAGGTATCTTACTGGTTTGGGTACAACCGCAAATGGGATCAATTCCTTGATTTTTTTTTCTGCTGCTTCATTATTGGTGTATAGAAATGTGAAAGGGTCACATGCAACCCAGTGTTTACAGCAGCATTATCAACAATAGCCAAACTATGAGAAGATCCCAAATGTCCATCGATGGATGAATGGATAAAGATGTGGGGTGTGTGTGTGTGTGTGTGTGTGTGTGTGTGTGTACAGATAGATACACACACACACACACACACACACACACACACACACAATGGAAGATTACTCAGCCATCAAAAAGAATGAAATCTTGCCATTTGCAACTATGTGGATGGAGCTAGAATGTATAATGCTAAGCAAAATAAGTCAATCAGGGAAAGACAAATACCATATGATTTCACTCATACGTGGAATTTAAGAAACAAAACAGATGAACATATGGGAAAGTGGGGGGGGGGAGGAGTAGGGAGGGAAGGAAACCACAAGAGACTTCTTAATGATAGAAAACAAATTGAAGAATTGATGGAGGGAGGTGGGTAGGAGATGGGCTAGATGGGTGATGAGTATTAAGGAGAGCACTTGTTGCCTTGAGCACTGGCTATTGTATGCAAGTGATGAATCACTGAATACTGCTCCTGAAACCAGTATTGCACTGTATGTTAACTAACTAGAATATAAATTTAAAAAAAAAAAAAAAAAAAACAAAAAAAAACCCCTCAGCTTCTCAACCTCTCAGGCTCCCCTTCCAGAATCAGCAGATACCCCAAAGGAAAGATGGTCCCAAATACTAGGCTACTCCTCTCAGGATTTCCTTCTAGACCTGGATGCCATAATTCTTCACTGCCCTGTTAATTTAGTCCACTGCCTTCAGACAGTATTTTTCCTCAAAATTTCATCAATGGGAGGGTTAATCCAAAATACTTAGTTTATCATTGCTAGAAGCAGTACTCTTAAGGTCATCTTGTCATATCGTGATCCATAACTGGATCTCTACTTAAAGGAATTTCACCAAAGGAAGTTTTTAGGATCAGAAGCTTTTTTGTGTGCCCCTTTTCTGCCATGCCTCTTGCCTTTCTCCTGTTTAATAAGCTAACATATTGTTGAGGCTTTATTTTTTGCTAGATGACAGGTGTTTTATATGCAATGGATTATTTAATCCTCATATTGATGAGGTTTTGGGGTGATGGTGGGGTGGTCTAGAGCCAACAGCCAAGAAAGAATTGAAGATGTCTTTGGTGCAAAAAGGTGATTTCATGAAAGCATGATGACAGGACCCATGGGCAGAAAGAGCTGAGCTGGGATTGTGAAGAGTGGCTAGTTATAGACTATGAAGTTGGAGAGGTAAAGTCAAATGGGTGGCCTCCAGAGGGACTTGGATATGCTAAAGAGGACTCCTAAGATACCTGAGCATGGCTTTTGTCAAGCTAAGGTTGTTTTTCCCTCTAGCAAAGCATTAACATTAGGACAGCAAGGGGTTCCTGGAGAAATGTTACACTCTGTATTTGCCTCAAGTATTTGTCCATAGGCTGCAAGCTATAAGGAAATTTAATTTTATCTATATTTCCTTCTTGTTTTTGTTCCCCATATCACTATGGGGTGATGTTGGAGCTCCGGGGAAACTGAGTCTATAGGTTTCTGGAGATTAGGCTATTGATAAGATTGCCTTTTTCTTGTAATTTACTAAGATATTTGATAGAGACTCATGTCATGCAGGACTGTGATCTCTATCAGCTGGCCTTTGGTTTTCTTTCCTTTGCTTTGTCCTTGGGCAGCTGAGAGTGCCTGAGGAATATCACACACATCCAACCTGGTGTGGGTGAGGGAGGCTAGCTTGCGCTTTGTCCTCAGCCCGCCCCACGCTCCCTCATCAATATCACTATAAATTTAGTGATCCCATGTTACCGTTGAGGAAACAAGCTCTGAAACCTTGCACAGCTAATATGTGACCTAGCTTGGATTCAAATCCAGGTCTTTATGACTCAAGATCCTGGGCTCTTTATCACTATGATGTATGGTCTGTTATGAGACAGCATGTTTGCAATGTTTATCTTAACAACTAGGTTGTGGAATCCCTAATAGAGAGTTCTCTTGGTGTCCTGAAATGCTTAAGAGACTAAAAATTTGGCCAGTCGTGAAGAACTCCTCTAATTTTGACTTGTTGATATGTTTCCTTGGCTTCTGTTGGCACTTACTAGGCACCCAGTATGTGTATTGTTAATGCTCATGTTGCCTTACTAAAGCAGAATGTAAGCAAAAGACAATTAAGTCTCACTGTTAAAAGTAACAAGGGAAATGTCTGTATCAAAACCAAACTCTTATGTAACAAAACATAATAAGCAACACTTTGCAGAAATCAAGTTTGTTCCTTATGAAAGATATGGGTGGAAAATTTAGTTTCTTGAAAAAAGTAATGCTATAAACTGTGATGAGTGCTGTGTAAAATACTACTTATAAAATTCAGATCTTGAGTCTTTCCTATGTCTGGTTCTGTCAGGGTTAGATAAGGAAATTATCTTTGGATAGATTGTTTTTTGTGAACAGGTTCTTACAACCCTTCTTTTGGTGTAAACTTGAACCATCCTTCTATACTGTTTTTCACTTTTGTTTTGTTTTTTATCACATTCTGCTTATACCTTGGTTTTTTAACTAGGTGTCCTCACCAGCAACTATCTCCTTCACCTTTATGTCTGAGAGGACTAGGCCAGTGCCTTTGAAGTTATAGGCACTAAAATATTTATACTAAATATTCAAAGGAATGTATATTTAGCTAATCCCTAAGCAATAATGGAGCTTCCTATAACTTTCCTCTTCAGTGGCTTACAGGAATTATCAGGGGTAAGAAATGTTTGGTCCAGAATTTTATTTCATTCAGCCTGAGGACAGGGGCAGAAAGTAATCTTGTTTATATCTACAGTTGTATAATTTGTCATATAATTATGCTTTAAAACCAAAAATCAGTGGCAAATGTAGTAAAAATTTAACACTAGTTCTCTCTGGGTAGTTATTCCTTTTGTGTGCTTTTCTGTTTGCCCATTTTCCTACAATGGATAGTCATTACTTATAGACTCTGAGAAAATACTACCTTTAGTAGAGAAAAAAAAAAAATCTGCATTGGAAGAGAAAAAGCTTTAAAGAGCACCTGGTATTTCCAATAAGAAAATCCCCTCAGAACATGTCCTATATGGCTGGTTTAGCCAGCCAGCAGACTCTGCTGCTAAACTTTCAGGGACAAATAACTAAGGTATGTTGTTCATTTTTCTATCTCTAAGCCTAAAAACATCTCTCTTTTGTACACTGATCCTTTTTATGCTAATATATATTTTTTAACATTTATTTTTGAGAGAGAGAGTGAGAGCATGAACCGGGGACGGGCAAAGAGAGAGGGGTGACAGAATCCAATGCAGACTCCAGGCTCTGAGCTGTCAGCACAGAGCCTGATGAGGTGCTCAAACACACGGACCATGAGATCATGACCTGAGCCAAAGTCAGACACCCAACCAACTGAACCACCCAGGCACCCCTCTTTTTATGCTAATATTCACTGAATTATATCTTATTCATCTATCCATGATACTCTCAAACATTTAAAGGCAGCTGTCCTGTCACTTTGGCAAATATCAAGGCAATAATATATGTCTCTTTGCCTCCTAGCTTTCTTTATCTCTTATGTGTTACAAAGATTTGCTAAAGTATCAGTTTAAGCTTTATCATGTAGACTCTTTTATCTTTGTTCTTAAAGTGCAACTGACTATAGTAGTTTATATTTCTCAGTAAAATAAGTTGCCTTTCACTGCAGTCCTATTAGGTACTTGTCAAAACTAAGAGTCTTCCTTCTGTCCTAGTTTTATTATCTTAAGACAAGTAATAAGTAATTTGAAGACTAAGAGACCTTAGAGACTGGTCAAACCCCTTTTTGTACAACACAAAACATTATTTCTAAAAAAATAATGACACATGGTATAGCAACCACATATTGCCACATTTATTGTAATGCTCTGCTCATGAGATCTATCTCCTCAAGGTTTTTCTGACAATCTGGAAATATTTTAAAGTGGGGTAGTATTCTTTTCAAACTTCTAAAACTCTTAGAGTAGATGTGATATGACTGGATCTCACCACAGCCAAACTATTGCCTCATGTTCATTGTATCCAATGAATGTCCCCTCTGTTCTTTAATGGTATCATTAAACAGTCAGCTGATACAATTTTTAAAAATAGGTTTCCCAAAAGAAATTTGCAAGTATTACTTATTGCAATAGTAGAAAATTCATCTCTCTCAATAAAGGTACACATAGATCTTAGTGTGACTTACTTGAAAGTAATAGTCACAACTTAATTAATTTCACCTTACTCTCCTCAAAAGATAATTTTTAAAACCATTAAATATATCAAGGACTACAAATGAGAATTTAACCAAGAGTTTCCTAGAACCTTATCTTGAAAAGTTTTACTTTGTACCAGGAATCAGTGGTCTTTTAGAAATATTTTTCCCTGTCACCAACTAATGCTGTTGGCTTCATATTTTGTAATTAATTAATGACATGACTAAACTTGCTACTCCAAGTGATAATGCTAAATGATAGTGGCCATAATATAGCATGAATAACTTACCAAGTGAAGATAGCAGTTTAGTTATACGTAGTGCTTTTGGTTCCTCTTGAAATTCCATTAAAATGACAGTAAAGAGAGTTTTTGTAAGTAATAAATTCATGGGGTGCCTGGCTGGCTAGTTGATAGAACATACAACTCTTGATGTCAGGATCATGAGTTTAAGCCCCACATTGGGTGTAGAGATTTTTTTTTTTAATTTTAAGAAAAAAAGAATAAATTCATAATAACAAAGGAAAAAAGAGAAAACAAGTATTTGGAAACTGAAAGCAAATAAAGTTAGCAGACTACCTAAATCCTAAGTTAACAGAGCTAAAGACCAGGAAGCAACTGTATATACCCAGCAAAAACCTCCAAACATTCAGGACTTGGGGGACCTTGGAAGTGGATGGGTGGAATAAAGGTAAAGCCAAAAATCAGGAGAATTTAGGAAGGTTTGTTTGAACAGTTGATCTCCAGATCATCTCTGCCCAGGCAGAAGACTGGTACTTTATTCCCTGGAAAATATAAAATAGAGGGCCTCTAAACTGGGGGACACAATTGAAGGTATGAGTAACATATTGAAAACAGAATAAGTGAGTATATACATACTGAATGCTGGGATGCCCAGTCTTCATTCCTCACTCAATGTACAGAATCCAAGCAACCTGTTCTGAACCTCCATGCAGGTGACTAAAAGATGCTTTTCTGGAGAATCCAGAAACTAAGAATAAAGACCTGAAGATTTGACATTGGATCATTTCCAAGGAAAGAACCTAACCAGATTACTTTATAGTAAAGCTCAGAGTCAAGAAACCCATAGATCAGAACTTCCAATCACCTTTTTAGCATCCACCCTTTTTTAAATTTTATTTATTTATTTATTTATTTATTTATTTATTTATTTTTAATTTTTAGAGCTAGAGAGCAGGAGCAGGGGAGAGGAGCAGAGAGAGAGAGAATCTTAAGCAGGCTCTATGCTCAGTGCAAAGCCTGGCATGGGGTTTGATCCCATGACCTTAGGATCATGACCTGAGCCGAAATCCAGAGTTGGACACTCAACTCAGTCAGTTGCCCTCGTGTCTATTCTTAAATATGAGCAGAGTACAAAGGATCTCTGAATATCTGAGTGAAACCTCTTACATAAAAGGTAGAGAGACTAGGGGCTCTTGGGTGGCTCAGTTGGTTAAGCATCTGACTTTGGCTCAGGTCATGATATCGCAGTCCATAAATTGGAGCCCCACATCAGGCTCTGTGCTGACAGCTCAGAGCCTGCAGCCTGCTTTGGATTCTGTGTCTCCCTCTCTTTCTGCCCCTCCCCCACCCACACTCTTTTCTCTGTCTAAAACATAAACATTAACAAAAATAAAATAAAAGGTAGAGACCAAACAGAAGGGGTGAAAAGCGACATGGATGAAACAGACAACTTCAGGGAAAAGAAACCTACAGCAGCAATAACAAGACACTGTAATAGAAGAAATTATATTCACAGAACATGAACAAAATGATACTTTTTATAAAAGGAACATTCAAGGAACCAAAAACCATGGAAGATCAGAACTATGATAGCAGAAATTTAAAAAAAACAGAATGTTCAGTAGATAAAGCTAAATAAACCTCTCAGAAAGAACAACAACAAAGATGAAACAAGAGAAAATAGAGACAAAATACGAAAATTAGAGAACCAGCCCAAAAAGTTCAAACACAACTGGAAACTGAAATATGATACAAGCCATGCATGTAATTTTGAAATTTAGCTACAAAAGATTGAGGACAGCAAGATGGCCGAATAGAAGTTTCCATTGCTTGTCTCCTCACAGAAATATCAGTTTGAACAACTATCCATGCACAAAAATACCTTCAGAAGAGCTAAGGATTGCAGGTAAGAGATTGCAGCACCTGGATGGAACACAGAAATAACAAAAGATGAAGAGGGCAGAAAGGAAAAACCTCACATTACTTGTGTCACCCCATCTCCAAAGCCTAGGCAGCCCAGTATGAAGAGAGACATGGGGGAAGGAGTGAAGTGAGCACCCAACTTGACTGTGGACCCCAGCACTAGACCCTCCCAAATAAACAGCAACACCAGGCTAGCACCAGTGGACCCAGCCCCTATGCCCACCCCAGTGTCAGGCCAGCCCCCATGGACCCAGGCTCCAGACCCACACCTGTAGTCCCAGGCTCCAGGCTCACTCTAGCACCAAGCCAGCCCTCACAGTTCCAGGCTCCAAACAGACTACTGCAGAACCATCCACCATATTCATTCAGCACCAGGTTGGCCCTTATAGCCATAAGCTTGCCCTAGTGCCAGACCAGCCACAGGCAACCCATCCCCAAGCTCCAGCAAAATGCAGTAGACCTCAACAATGGCCAGTCCCCACAGACCCAAGCTCCAGGTCCATCACTGCAGACCTATATTTCTGACATCACAGACCCATTCCAGCAACAGGCCACTCCTTGCAGACCTAGGCTCCAGACCCACTTAACTACCAGGTCAGCCCCCATGGACCCAGGCACAGGCCTGCTCACCAGCTGGCCTGGGCTTCCTGAGGACTCGAGCCACAAACTTGCCCACAGACCCCATCAGACAGCGTGCCCAGAATTTCTGAGCAGACAAACTGCCAAAGGGCTTTCCTGCCAAAGTCAGTCTTTAAAGACTGAAAGAAGGACGCCTGGGTGGCTCAGTTGGTTAAGCATCTGACTTCAGCTCAGGTCATGATCTCATGATTCACAGGTTTGAGCCTTGTGTTGGGCTCTATGCTGACAGCTCAGAGCCTGGAACCTGCTTCAGATTCTATGTTTCCCTTTCTCTCTCTCTCCCTCCCCTGCTCTTGTGTGTGCGCACACACTCTCTCTCTCATAAATAACTAAATTAAGTAAATAAATAAGATGAAGACTGGAAGAGATACCTACTTCTTCAGATACAGAGACAACAATGCAGTGTCACAAGGATCATGAATAACCAAGGGAATGTGACACCACCATAGGAACAAAATAAAGCACCAGTAACTGACCTTAAAGAAACTGAGATCTGCAAACTGCCTGACAAAGAATTCAAAATAATCATCTTTTTTTTTCTTTGAGATTTATGTTGAGAGAGCAAGCAAGAGGGGAGGGGCAGAGAATGAGAGAATCCCAAGTAGGCTCCAGCATGGAGCCTGATGCTGGGATTGAACTCACAAACTGTGAGATTATAACCTGAACTGAAACCAAAAGTTGGACCTTAACTGACTGAGCAACCCAGGCGCCCTTTAAAACAGTCATCTTAAAGATTCTCAATGAACTATAAGACAAAACAGAGAACTAAGCAAAATCAGGAAAACAAAACATGATGAAAATGAGAAATGCAACAGAGAGAAACCATAAAATCCAGCCAAACAAATTCTGGAGCTGAAGAATACAATAACTGCACTGAAAAATTCCACAGAGAGTTTCAACAACAACTCAAGCAGAAGAAGGAATCTGTGAGCATTAAGACAAGTCAACTGAAATTACCCAAAGGAAAGAAAAGGGAAAAAAAATAATGAAAAAGAGGGCAAAAAGCTTACAAGACTTATGGGACACCATTAAAAGAAACAATAAACACATTATAGGAGTCCCAGAAGAAACAGATGAAGAAAAGAGAGAAAACATATTTAAATAAATAATGACAGAAAGCTTTACTAATCTGGAGAGGGAAATGAACATCCAGATTCATGAAGTCCAAGGAACCCCAAACAGATAAAATATAAAGAGATCTTCACTAAGACACATTATAAGCAAATTCTGAAAAGTCAAAGACAGAATTTTGCTCGCTCTCTCTCTGCTCCTCCCCCCCCCAAAAAAAATAAACAATTTTTGGGTTCAAGCCCTGCATCAGGCTCTGTGCTGACACTTCAGACCTTGGAGCCTGCTTCAGATTCTGTCTGTCTGTCTCTCCCCCCTCCCCGTGCCCCTCTGTCACTCACACTCTCTCTCAAAAAGAAAACATTTAAAAAAAATTTTTAAGTCAAAAACATAATTTGAAACAGCAAGAGAAAACCAACTCATCACATACAAGGGAATTCCTAGTAGTAGATTTCTTACTTGACTACCTTGCCGACCAGGAGAATGGGATGATACATTCAAAGTGCCAAAAGAAAACACTGCCAACCAAGAACACTATAGTTGGCAAGGCTGTCCTTCGGAAATAAAGAAGAGATAAAGGCTTTCTCAGTCAACCAAGATCTGTGGGAGTTCATCATAGTAGAGCTGCTTTACAAGAAATGCTGAAGAGAGTTCTTCAAGTTGAAAGGAAGAATGCTAACTAACATGAAAGTATGAGACTCATTGTAAGGGCAAAAATAAAGTCAAATTTACAATAATAGCATGAAAGTGCTTAAATCATTTTTAACTCTGGTTTTAAAAGACAAAAGTATCAAAAACTACAATAATTAGATACTAGATATACAATATAGAAGAAAAATAAGTTGTGACATCAATAACAAAATGTTGGAGAAGTTAAAGCATACAGATTTCATATGCAATTGAACTTGTTATTGTCAACTTAAAATAGATTGCTACAACTAGGTTTTAGGTAATCTTCATGTTAACCAAAAAGAAAAGTAGATACACAAACGATAAATTAGATACACAAAAGATAAAGGAACCAAAGTATACCACTACAAAAAAATCAGTGAATGACAAAGGATCACAGCAAGAAAGGAATAACAGAAATACACAAGAGTTGAAACCAATTAACAAAATGGCAATAGTAAGTCCTTACATAAAAATAATTACTTTAAATGGATCAAAATAGCCAGTCAAAAGACACAGAGTGGCTAGATGGATTAAAGACAAGATCCCACAATATGCTGCCTACTAAAGACTCTTACAGCTCTAAGGACACATATAGGCTAAAAGTGAAGGGATAGGAAAAAAGCTTCCATGCAAATGACAACCAAAAGAGAGCAGGATGGCATTACTTAATATCAGACAAAATAGACTCCAAGTCAAAAACTGTCACAAGAGACAAAGTCAGTATATAATGATAAAGGAGTCGATTCATCAAGAGGATATGACAATTGTGAATATACATGTACCCAACAACAGAGCAACTAAGTGTATAAAGTAAGTATTAACAGATTTGATGGGGAAAATAGCAATACGATAATAGGGGACCTCAGCAGCCCACTTGCAACAATGGATAGATCATCTAGACATAAAATTAGGAAACAGCAGACTTGAACAGCACTGTAGACCAAATGGACCTAACACGCATATGAAGAACATTCCATCCAACAGCAACAAGATACACATTCACAAAGAGAATTCCCCAGGACAGATCATATTTTAGTCCACAAAACAAGTCAATAAATTTAAGTATATTGAATTATAACAAGTGTCTTTTCCAACCACAATGGTATGAAACTAGAAATCAGTAGCAGGAGAAAAACTGCAAATATGTGGAAAGTAAAAACACTCATGATCAATTAATCAAGAAATCAGAAAAGAAATCAAAATATCTTGAGACAAATGAAAATGGAAATAAAATATATCAAAACTAATGGAATGCATCAAAAGCAGTTCTAAGAGGGACCTTCAATAAATGCCTATAGTAAGAAAAAGATAAACAACCTACCTTTACACCTCAAGAAACTAAAAAAGAACACACTAAACCCAAAATTAGCAGAAGCAAGAAAATAAGATCAGAGAAGAAATAAATAAAATAGAGACTAGGAAAAGCAGCAGAAAAAGATCAGTGAAACTAAGAGTTAGTTTTTTGAAAAGATAAAATTGACAGATTTTTAAGTAGACTAAGAGAAGACTCAAATTATAAGTGAAAGAGGAGACATTACAATCAATACCATAGAAATAATATCACAAGCTACTATGAAGATTTATATGCCAATAAATCAAATAATGTACCAAGAATGGATAAATTCCTAGAAACCTACAACCTGCCAAGACTGAATCGCGAAGAAATGGAAAATCTGAACAGACCAGTAATGAGTAAGGAGATAGAGTCAGTAATCAAAAACCTTCCAAAACAGAAAAGCCAAAAAGACCTGATGGCTTCATAGGTAAATTCTACCAATTAAAGAAAAATAAAATGCAGTGCTTCCCAAAGTCTTCCCAAAAATTGAAGAGGAGGGAACACTCCCAGACTCATTTTACGAGGCCAGCAATATCCTTATACCAAAACCAGATAAGGACACTACAAAAAAAGAAAATTATAGATCAATTGCCCTGATGAACATAGATGCAGAAGTCCTCAACAAAATGTTAGCAAACCGAATTCACATTAAGAGGATCAACACCATGAGTAATTGGGGTTTATCCCTAGAATGTAAGGAGGGTTCAACTACACAAATCAGTAAGTGTCATATACCACATTAACAGAAATGTAAATATTGTATGATCCACTCCAAAGATGCAAAAAGCATTTGACAAAATTCACACTATTTTCATGATTTAAACACACACACACACACACACACACACACTGGGTAGAGAAAGAATGTATCTCAACAAAATAAAGGTTGTGTATATGTTCACAACTACCATCATACTCAGTGGTGAAAGCTGAAAGCTTTTCCTCTAAGATCAGAAACAAGGCAAGGATGCCTACTCTTGCCACTTTGATTCAACTGGGAATTCTAACTAGAATTTTTAGGCAAGACCAAGAAAAGGCATCCAAATCAGAAAGGAAGAAGTAAAGTTTTTTCTTTTTGCAGAGGACATAATATTACACATTTGACTCTTGAACAACATAGGGGTTAGGGGTACTGACCTCCCACAAAGTCAAAAGTCCACATTTAACTTCTGACTCCCCCAGAATTTAATTACTAATATCCTATGATTGACTAGAAGTCTTACTGATAACATAAACCATTGATTAACACATATTTTTTATGTTACATGTATTATATACTACATTCTTAGAATGAGGTAAGCTAGAGGGAAAAAGCTTAAGAAAATTATAAGGAAGAGAAAATACATTTACAGTATTGTACTGACCAAGAATAATCCATGTATAAGTGGACCCATGCAGTTCAACCTGATGTTGTTCAAGGGTCAATTTTATATATAAAACCCTAAAGACCACCAAAAAACTATTAGAACCAATGAACTAATTTAGTGAAGCTGTAGGATACAAAATCAACCTACAAAAATCAGTTGCATTTCTACACACTAATGATATCTGGAAAAATAAACCCATGTACAACAGCATCAAATAATTTTTTTTTAATGTAGGAAGACATTTAACCAAGGAAATTAGAGATATGTACACTGAACTCTATAAAATCTTGATGTAATAATTTGAATAGGACACAAAAAAATGGAAAGCTATCCCATCTTCATGGATTAGAAGAATTATTATAATTAACAATTGATATTATATATATAATATTATATCGTTAAAATACTACCTAAAGCTGTCTACAGATTCAATGCAATTTTTGTCACAATTCTAATGACATTTTTCACAAAAGTGAACAAAACAATCCTAAAGTTCATTTGGGACCACAAAAGACTGAGAAATGCAAAACCAGTTTTGAGCAACAAGAACAAAGCTAGAGGCATCACACTACCTAATTTCAAAATATACTACAAAGCTATACTATTCAAAAAAGCATGGTACTAACATAAAAATATAGACTATTGGACCAGGGTAGAGGGCCCAGAAATAGATGATAGTGGTGCCATGAACACATGGGGATAGGACAGTCTCTTCAATAAATTATGCTGGGAAAACTGGTTATCCACATGCAGAATGAAGTTGGACACTTGTCTCAATTTTAAAAATATCTACTCAAAATGGATTAAAGACTTAAATGTAAAGCCTGTAACTATAAAACTACTAGAAGAAAACAGAGAACAAGTTTCTTGACATTGGTGTGTGCAATTTGATTTTTATAGGACCCAAAAGCACAGGCCAATTAATAATAATAATAATAATAATAATAATGGGATCGTATCAAACTAAAAAACTTTTAGTAGGAAACAATCAAGAGTGAAAACAACCTACAAAATGGAAGAAAATATTTGCAAGCCACATAGCTGATAAGTTAACATCCAAAATATATAAGGAATGTAAATAATTCAACAAAAAAACTCAATTTAAAAATGGCCAAAGGTAAAATCAATGTACAGAAATCCGTTGCATTTCTGTACAAGTATGAAGCAGTAGAAAGAGAAATCAAGGAATCAGTTCCATTTACAATTCTACCCAAAACCATGAGATACTAGAATAAAACTAACCAGAGGTAAAAGATCTGTACTCTGAAAACTATTGAACACTTATGAAAGAAATTAAAGAGGACACAAAGAAATGGAAAAACATACCATGCTTATGGATTGGAAGAACAAATATTGTTAAAATGCCTATATTACCCAAAGTGATAGACACATTTAATGCCATCCCTATCAAAATACCACCAGCATTTTTCACAGAGCTAAAAACAAACAGTACTAAAATTTGTATAGAACCACAAAGACCTCAAATAGCCAAAGCAATCTTGAAAAAGAAAAAGCTGGAAGCATCAGAATTCTGGACTTCAAGCTATATTACAAAGCTGTAGTGATGAAGAAAGTATGGTACTGGCACAAAAACAGACACATAGATCAGTGAAACAAAATAGAAAACCCAGAAATGAACCAACAAATGGTGTTGGGAAAACTGGACAGCAACATGCAAAAGAAAGAAGCTGGGACCACTTTCTTTTAAAAAAAAATTTTTTTTTAATGTTTATTTTTGAAGGAGAAGAGAAAGCATGAGCGGGGGTAGGGGCAGAGAGATGGAGACACAGAATCTGTAGCAGGCTGCAGGCTCGAAGCTGTCAGCACAGAGCCTGATGTGGGGCTTGAACCCACGAACTATGGGATCATGACCTGAGTCAAAGTTGGACGCTTAACTGACTGAGCCACCCAGGCACCACACTGAGACCACTTTCTTTCACCATAAGAAGTAAACTCAAATGGATTAAAGACCCAAATGTGAAACCTGAAACCATAAAAATCCTAGAAGAGAGCACAGGCAGTAATTTCACTGACATCAGCCATAGCAACATTTTTCTAGATAGGTCTCCTAAGGCAAAGGGAAAGAAAAGCAAATATAAACTTTTGAAACTACATCAAAATAAAAAGCTGCACAGTGAAGGAAACAATCAACAAAACTAAAAAGCAACACACAGAATGGGAGAAGATATTTAAAAATGACTTATCTGATAATGGGTGACTATCCAAAATATATAAAGAACTTCTAAAACTCAATACTGAAAAAGTAATCCAGTTTAAAAATGGGCAAAAGACAGGAATAGACATTTTTCCAAAGACCAAACAGTTGGCTAACAGACACATGAAAAGATGCTCAACATCACTCATCACTCATCATCAGAGAAATACAAATCAGACCTACAGTGATATATACCACTTCATGCCAGTCAGAATGGCTAAAATTACCAATACCAGAAACAACAGGTGTGGTTGAGGATGTGGAGACAGGGGAACCCTCTTACACTGTTGGTGGGAATGCAAACTGAGGCAGCCACTCTGGAAAATAGTGTGGAGGTTTCTCAAAAAGTTAAAAATAGAACTACCCTAGGATCAACAATTGTTGTGCACTACTAGGTATTTACCCAAAGGATACAGAAATACTAATTCAAAGGGGTATATACACAACAATGTTTAGAAGAGTATTACCAACAATAGCCAAATTATGGAGAGAGCCCAAATGTCCATCGACTGATGGATAAAATGGATGTAGTATGTATATACAATGGAATATTACTTAGCTATCAAAAAGAATGAAATCTTACCATTTACAACAATGTGGATGGAGCCAGAGAGTATTATGCTGAGCAAAATAGGTCAGAGAAAGACACATACCATATGATTTCATTCATGTTGAATTTAAGAAACAAAATAAGTGAACAGGGAAAAAAGAGACAAAACAATAAACAGACTCTTAACGATAGAAAACTGATGGTTACTGAAGGAGAGGTGATGTGTGGGGGGATAGATGAGTTAAATAGGTAATGGGTATCAAGGAAAGCACTTGTGATGAGCACTAGGTATTGTAAGTGATGAATCACAAGTTCTATGCCTGAAACTAATATTTCACTGTATGTTAACTAGCTAGAATTTAAAAACTGGGGGAGGCGGGGAGGAAGAGATATATAAAAGTAAAAATGGGCAAAGGCTCTGAATAGACATTTCCCAAAAGACCTATAAATGGCCAACAGGTAAATGAAAAGATGCTCAACATCACTAAGAATTGGCAAGAATGTGGAGAAAAGGGAACCATGGTAGACTGTTGATGGGAATATAAATTGGTACACCCATTATAATAAACAGTATGGAGGTTCTTCAGAAAATTAAAAATAGAACTAAACCATATGATCCAGTAATCTCACTTCTGTATATGTATCCAAAGATGATGAAATCACTATCTATCTTTCTTTTCATTTACCGTTACTGTGCCAAAATGGAAAATATGCTGGTAGCAAATGGGACAATTTCTGAGGCTCAAAAAAATCTATCTTTTCTCAAATTATGACTGATTTATAAGCAAATGTAATGGTGCTTTTAACCACAGTAAATAAGTAAAACAAATTTTTTTCTAACTTGAGGCTCTTAAAAGTACAGGCTGCAAAGACTGACCTCAAATTACTTCACTACAATTCCAACTTCTTTTCTTAAAAAATTATTTTTATATTGAGGTATAATTGATATGATAGTTTTAGATGTACAACATAATGATTTGATATTCATATATATTGTAAAATGATCACTAACGTAAGTCCACTTAACATTCACCATATATATATAGATACAAAATTTTTTTCTTGTGATAGAAACTTTTAAGATCTCTTAGCAACCTTCAAATATGCAGTAAAGTCACCATGCTGTACATTACATCCTCAGGACTTATCATAAATGTAAACTTGTACCTTTTCACCACCTTCACTCTGTTTGCCCATCCCACCCTCCACACTGGTAACCACCAATCTTTTCATTGTATATGTGACCTCAGTTGTTTTTTTTTTTCTTAGTTTTCAAATATAAGTGAGATCATAAGAGTATTTGTGTTTGACTTATTTCACCCAGCACAATGTCTTCAAGGTCCATCCATGTGGTCATAAATGGTAGAATTTCATTCCTTGGTATTTTTTTTTATATTAACATATGGTGTTATATTTGTTTCAGGTATACAATATAACTATTTCACAATTCTATACATTTCTCAGTGCTCATCAAGATAAGTGTACTCTTAATTCCCTTAATTTATTTCACCTATCCTGCCAGACCCACTTCCCCTCTGGCAACCACCAGTTTGTTCTCTTTATTTATGAATCTGGGATTTTTGTTTGACTCTTTTCTCTCTGCTTGCTTGCTTTGTTTCTTAAATTTCACATGTGAGTGAAAACATACAAATTTGTCTTTCTCTGACCAACTTATTTAACATTATACTCTCTACTCCATCCATGCTGTTTACAAATGACAAGATTTCATTCTTTTTTATAGCTGAGTAATATTTCATTGTATGTATAAACCACTTCTTCATCTATTCATCTGTCAGGGGACGGATGTCTTCCATGTCTTGGGTGTTGTAAATAACACTGAAGTATACATGGGATACATATATCTTTTTGAATTAGTGTTGTTTTAGGTAAATACCAGTAGTGAAATTATTGGATCATATGGTAATTCTATTTTTAATTCTTTGAGGAACCTCCATACTGTTTTCCACAGTGACTGCACTAGTTTGCAGTCCCACCAACAGTGCATAAGGGTTCCTTTTTCTCCACATCCTCGCCAACACTCGTTTTTTCTTGTGTTTTAGTTTAGCCGTTCTCACAGGTGTGAGGTGATATCTCATTGTGTTTTTAGTTTGCATTTCCCTGATGATTAGTGATACAGAGCACATTTTCAGGTGTCTGTTGGCCATCTATATGTCTTCTTTAGAAAAATGTCTATTCATGGGGCGCCCGGATGGCTCAGTCAGTTAAGCATCAGACTCTTGATTTTGGCTCAGATCATGATCTCATGGTTTGTGGGATTGAGCCCTGTGTCAGGCTCTGCAGAGCCTGCTTGTGATTCTCTCCCTCTCTCTGCCCCTCATCTGCTTGTGCTCACTCTCTCAAAACAAATAAACCTTTTTTTTAAAAAGTCTATTCAAGTCTTCCACCCATTTTTTTAATCAGATAATTTCTTTTTTTATGGCGGAATAACATTTCATTGTGTATATATACTGCATTTTCCCTCTTTATCCATCAATGGACACATAGGTTGTTTCCATATCTTAGCTGCATGGGGTTGAAAATGGGGGGGTAGATATATCTTTTCAAGTTAATGTTTTCATTTTCTTCAGATAAATAACCAAAGGTAAAATTGCTGGATCATATGGAAATTCTGTTTATGATTTTTTGAGGAACCTCAATATTGTGTTCCATAGTAGCTGAATTAATTTACTTTCTCACCATGGTATACATAGGTTCCCTTTTCTCCACATTCTCCTCACCAACACTTGTTATTTCTAGTCTTTTTGATAATAATCATGCTAACAGGTGTGAGGTGATACTTCATTATATTTTTGAATTGCATTTCCCTGATAGTCATGTAGAGCATCTCCTCATGTACCTACTAGCCATCTGGGTGTCTTTGGAAAAATGTTTATTTAGACCCTCTGCCCATTTTTTTAATCAGTTTTTTTGTTTGTTGGTTTGGTTTGGTTTGGTTTGGTTTTTGCTATTGAGTTGTATGACCTCTCTATATATACTTGGATATACACCGCTTACCAGATATATACTTTGCAAATATTTTCTCCCATTCAGGATTGCCTTTTTATTTTGTTGATGATTTCCTTTGCTTTTGGTGTTATAGCCAAAAAGTTATTGCCAACACTGATATCAAAGAGTTTGCTGCTTATATTTTCTTCTGGAAGTTTTATACTTTTGTTATGTTTTTAATAAATTTTGAGTTGATTTTTGTGTATCGTATATGATAGTGGTCCAATTTCATTCTTTTGCATGTGGCATTTTTTTCCAACACCATTTGTTGAAATGACCATCCTTTCTCCATTTTTTTTAAAGTTTATTTTGAGAGAGAAAAAATATGAGCGAGGGAGGTGCAGAGAGAGAGAGAGAGAGAGAACCACAAGCAGGCTGCATGCTGTCAGCTCAGAGCCTGATGCAAGGCTTGAACCCACAAAACTATGAGATCACAACCTGAGCCGAAACCAAGAGTGAGATGCTTAACCACTGAGCCACCCAGGCGCCCCTCCTTTCTGCATTTTATATCCTTGGCTCCTTTGTCATACATCAATTGACCGTACATATGTGGGTTTATTTCTGGGCTCTCTATTCTGTTACATTGACCTATGTGTCTGTTATTATGCAAATAACATACTGTTTTCATTACTATAGCTTTGTAGTAGATTTTGAAATCAAGTAGTGTGAAATCTCCAGCTTTTTTCTTGTTGCTCAATACTGCTTTGGGTATTCATGGTCTTCTGTCATTCCATACAAATTTTAGGATTGTTTGTTCACTTTCTGTTAAAAAAAAAAAAAAATGCCATTGGAATTTCTATAGGGATTGCACTGAATCTGTAGAATGCCTTGAGTAATATTAACAATATTCTTCCAATCCATGAACATGAACTGTCTTTGCATTTATGCAGGTCTTCAGTTTTATCAGTGTCTTAATAGTTTTCGATGTACAAGTCTTTCACTTCCTTGGTTAAATGAATTCCCAGGTATTGTATTCTTTTGGATGCAGCTGTAAACAGGATTGTTAATTTCTTTTTCTACTTTGTATTGATTTTTGCATCCTGCAGTTTTAGAGAGTTTATTACTTCTACACTTTTTTTGGTGGAGTCTTCAGGGTTTTCTGTGTATGTCATCTGCAGAGTTAACAGTTTTACCTCTTCCTTGTCCAATTTGGGGAAAAAAGGGAAATCCTTCCCTTTTATTTCTTTTTCTTGTCTAATTGGTCTGTCTAGGTCTTCCAGTACTATGTTGAATAAAAATGGTGAGAGTGGGTATTTTTGTCTTGTTCTAGATCTTGCAGGAAAAGCCTTCAGCTTTCTACCACTGAATATGATGTTAGCTGTGGGCTTCTCATACATGACCTATTATATGGAGATATATTCCCTCTGTCCCCACTTTGTTAAGAGCTTTTATCAGACATGGATGTTGAATTTTATCAAATGCTTTTTCTACATCTACTGACATGACCATGTAATTTTTATCCTTCATTTCATTAATTTCATCTCATTGATTGATTTGCAGATGTCGAGCTATCCTTGCAACCCCGGAATACCCACTTTATCATGGTTTATGATCCTTTTAATGTACCGTTGAATTTCAGTTGCTAATACAAGTAAAACCTTGGTTTACGAGCATAATTCATTCTGGAAACATGCTTGTAATCCAAGGCACTTATAGATCAAAGCAAATTTCCCCATAAGAAATAATGGAAACTTGGGGCGCCTGGGTGGCCCAGTCAGTTAGGCATCCAACTTCAGCTCAGGTCATGATCTCACAGCTCGTGGGTTCGAGCCCCATGGTGGGCTCTGTGCTGACCGCTCAGCCTGGGGCCTGCTTCTGATTCTGTGTCTCCCTCTCTCTCTGCCACCCCCGCTTTGTGCTCTGTTTCTCTCTCAAAATTAAAAAAAAATCTTTTTAATTTTAATAAAAAAATTGAAAACAGAAATAATTGAAATTCAGATTATTTATTCCACATCCCAAAGATACTCATATAAAAATGATTACAATACTATAATCTGATACAAAATAATAAATGTAAAGAAAAATAAGTTAACTGGCACTTACCTTTGAAAACCTTCATGGCTGGTGTGAGGAAGACAAGAGAAAGGAGGCTTATTGTATAGGATGAATTTCACCTATCGCTAACAGAATCACTGCTGTCTTGGCTCAGTGGAACCTTTTTCTGCATGGGAGCCATTGTATATGCTCACATGGATGCTGACTAGAGTACAGTATTAATAAACTCTTGTCATATACTATATTTAATGTAACTGGCAATAAGGCAGCAAAGGAAAGGGTCTATATCTGCAGGCAGCCTGACCTCGAATGAAGTAAAGCATTCCTAAGCTTAGTCTTGCATGGAAAAGCAAAGGACTGTCCATAGGTGCTTTGTAGTGACAAAAAATACACTAGTACCAACTGTGGGAACCTTCCAACATTCTGAAAAATCACTGATTCCTGCCAAACACCACAACCTGAGACCGAGCATCCAAAAACAGGATACAATCCCACCGAGAGAGGGAGGAAGGGAGGAAAGGAGAGAGAGAGGGAGGGAGGGAGGAAAGAACCATTGGCTCAGTTGTGATCATGTGACATTCGGCATCACGTACTACTCATATTTCAAGACACTGCTCGTTTATCAAGTTAAAATTTATTAGAAATTTTGCTTGTCTTACAGAACACTCACAGAACAAGGTACTCGCAATCCAAGGTTTTACTGTATTTTGTTGAGGATTTTTGAATCTGTATTCATCGGTAATATTGGCCTGTAATTTTCTCATAGTGTCCTTGTTCTGTTATCAGGGTACTGCTGGCCTTGTAAAAGGAGTTTGGAAGTATTCCCTAATCTTCTATTTTTTTCACATTTTTCATTCTTTTTTCTTTTTGCTGCTCTGATTGAGTTCCACTGCCCTGTATTCAAGTTTACTGATCCTTTCTTCTGCTTTATCTAGTCTGGTTTCAAACTCTTCTGATGTATTTTTCAGTTCAGTTATTATATTCTTCAGCTCTATGACTTCTGTTTAGTACATTCTTATATTTTTCATCTCTGAGTTCTGTCTTCATCCATTCATCTCCCAAGTTCAGTGAGCATCTTTGTGACCATTATTTTGAATTCTTTATCAGGTAAATCACTTAACTTAGTTTTATTAAGGAATTTTTTCTGAGGTTTTCTCATTTTTTAATTCAGAACATATTTTTTTGTTTCATCATTCTGCTTGACTGTGTTGATTTCTGTGCATTAGACAAAATAACCACCTCTCCAAGTCTTGAATAGTAGCCTTGTGTAGTAGGTAAACTTTATTGTTCAACCCTGTCCTAGCCCTTGTATCTTAAACCTTTTAATTGTCCAAGCATCCTCTTTTATTTTTAATGGCTTCTAGTAGTCGAGGTTGTGCCAAGACCTGTCATTATCCCAGAGGGGAAGATTTCAGCACCTAGATGGAGGCTGGTTGTCATCTTTTAAAAGTATGCACATATATACAGTCCTGTGGGACCACAAACATAAGCCTCACTGGCCACCAGAGCTAGGCAATCTTAAGTATCCCCTGGGCATCAGTCTCCAAAATTGGGGCACCATACAAGTGCATCAGCTCCTTTCTAAAAGATACCAGCAGCTGGAATGAGACAAAGGGAGAACACAAAGATGGCAACCACTTGCCTCCATACCCTGAAAGCAACTCCATAAGCTCCTAGATGTGTGCTAAACCTGAAACCTACCTTTTGGGCTGAAACTCCAACACAAGCAAATAGCCCTCTTTCACAGAAAGCCTGAGAGTATGTTTCAACCTCTTGTCTGTGCAGTACCCCGGATATAGTAGCCTGCTAAGAACTAGGTCTCCTATTGTTACAGTCTCATGGGGCCCAGGAACACAAGCCCCCCTGGCCACCAGAGCCAGGCTATCGGTGAGCATCCCTGGGTGGCAGCTGCAAATACCAGGCAGGGCTCCAGACATAAAAACAGGGCACCAGATGCATGTAAAAGCTCCCCTCCAGGAGATAGTGGCACTGTGTAGTACAGCAGAGGAGAAGAGTGAACATGGTATCCTCTAGCCTCTGTCCCCAGAGAGTACCCCAGCAGGCCCCTAGATGTGTGTTTTAAGTTAGATGCCTGCCCTAAGGCCAAGGCTTTAAGATAAGGAAATGAGTGTCTTTCACAGAAAGTTTGGGTGTCTATTGGCTGCTTCTGCACTGGTCGCTAGCATGGGTGAGTCCAAGCACATAAGCCCCTTACGAGCCATTTCTCACTTAACTGTACCCTTTTGGGTCTCATGGACACAAGCTCTATAGAGATTTCCAAAGCTAGATGTTTTAGGGAGTCATCTTTTAGTTTCAGGTCTTAAGAGTTACGGTGCCCAGTATGAGATTCAAACCCTTCACTCCTTGGAAGAAGTTCCAGGTTTTAAGTTTCCTCTTGATTGTAGGTCACCATGACAGAGGTGGGGATTATAGTGAGATTGTGTGTCAGCCTGTCCTACCCACTTAGATGTGGGGTTTTCTTGTCTGCACAGTGTGTAGGAGTTACTCAGTTCTAAGGAGTCTTTTCAGAAGAACTTGTTCCATATGTAGCTGTAGATTTGGTGTGTCTACGTGGGAGAAAGTTCAGGATCTTCTTACATTACCATCTTGAATCAGAACTCTGAAATAAATATCATGAAGTACCTGCACTCCTATGTTCACTGCAGCATTATTCACAGTAGCCAAGATATGAAATCACCCTAAATGTCCCTCAGTGGATAAATGGATAAAGAAAGTATGGGATACACACACACACACACACACACACACACACACACACACTAGAATATTATTCACCCTTTAAAAAGAAGGAAATTCTGTCATTTGCGACAACATGGATGATCTCAGAGTACACGATGCTAAGTGAAATAAGGCATGCACAGAGACACAAATACCACATGATCTCACTTACATGTGAAATCTAAAAACTGTCAAACACAAAGAGTCATAGAGTAGAATTTTAGTTAGCAGGAGTTGAGGGAAGAAGGAAATGGGGAAGTACTAGTCAAAGCGTACAAAGTTGCAGTTAGAATGAAACATACAACATGGTGAGTATGGTTAATAATACTGTATTAAATATTAGGAATTTGCTAAGAGTAGTTTTCAGGTCTTCTCATCCCCCTCCCCCCCAAATATAACTAAGTGAGGAGATGATATGTGAAATAATTTTACTGTAGTAATTATTTCACAATGTATATATTATCTCATTGTACCCCTTAAATACAGTTTTTACTAAAAATGTTTTAAAAAACTATAAAGGAAATTTAGCCACAGTAAAGATGTAGAAAAACATAAAGTTAATTGTAATTAAATATCTTATTTAATCCACTATATCTATAATGTTATTGCAACATCTCATCAATATAAGAATATTGATGTTTTACTTTTTTTTCATATTAAGTCTTCAAAATCTGTTGTGTATTTACACTTCAAGATATCTCAAATTGGACTAGGAACATGTGGATAAGTGGCTACCATATTTGACCATGCAGATGTGAATAACAAGAGTTCCAGAAAAAAAGAATGGATAAGGGTGAAAAGAGGCAGGGAAGAAATAAAATAATTTAAGAAAATTTCCGAGAACTAAAGAATACTAGCTTCCAAATTGAGTAAGCTCTCAGAAAGCCCAAGAAAGTAGATGAATTAGACCCAGACCAGGATACTTCATCATGAGATTTCAAAATACCAAGGACCCAGAGAAACCTCTATAGGCTTCAAAGGAAAAAAAAAAAAGTTACTATAGTCAAAGGATCAGACATCAGCATGGCTTTAGACTTCTCAACAATAGTGGATAGATAGAAGATAGTGTAGTGAATCACTGCCTTTAAACTTCTGAAGGAAAAGCACCACCAAGGTATAATTCTGTAACCAAAATATCAACCAAGTTAGGAGGCAGATAAACAGTATTTTCAACTATCTAAGATCTCAGAAAATGTATGTGCCTCACTCCCTTTTTTTAGGAAGCTACCGAAGAATATGTTACACTAAACAAGGAAGTCAACCAAGAATGAGGAAAGTGTGAGATACAAGAAATAAGAGAAAGGTGAAAGGAATCCCTGGGATGAAACCATGAATCCAGTCTAGAGAGCAACCAGTGCAGTTAAAGTAGGTCAGAAGGAAGCAAGAAAGACTTCATCAAGAAAATCCAATTCATAGAACCCTGATGAGAATGATTATGGATGTAGAAAACTGGCACATATGGGCACTGAATAGTAACATGTACACAGAAATCTAAGCAAATAAGAGATAAAAGAAAAAGTTGAGTAATTTATATTACGAGGTTCAGAAGGGCATGTAGGTAAAGTAGAAAGAGAGGTAGAAGAGCTAAAACCTCATTTTTCAATGTATGAAATTAATACACAGTTCTTAAAACAGAAATGTAAGGAAGGAGCAATATAGGCATCTTATCTGAAAATATAAAAACCAAAATAATCAGGTATTGAAAGTGGTTGATTCTGGGGAAGGGAAATAAAGGGAAGAAGGGGTCTGGCCAGTTTTTCTAACAAATTTTATAAAACTGTGTTCCTCTAAGTCTCAAGTATACACATATTAACTTATTTTAAAAGAAAATATACACATACTAACTTATTTTAAAAGAAACATGGGCAGTAATAAATCTGGGTGAATAAAGGACCTTACCAGGCCATTGCTAACGAGTGTCCTTATCTTCTAGCATTGAGTATTGGTTCCGCTGCATGGATATGGATGGAGATGGTGTACTCTCCATGTATGAGCTGGAGTACTTCTATGAGGAGCAATGTGAACGGATGGAAGCCATGGGCATTGAGCCCTTGCCATTCCATGATTTGCTGTGCCAGATGCTTGACCTGGTGAAGCCAGCCAGTGATGGTAAGATTGAGTAAAAGACCATCTGCACTACTCACCTATGTAACAGAGGGGGGCCTTTAATCCTGGATTGTCCCAAATTACTGAACTTCCAGAGTCTTCCATACTGGCTTCCCAAATACAGAAATATTTAAGTTTCTCCTTTACCACTAGTTTAGAACCAACAACTAATGGCAAATCAAGTTTAAGAAACTTCCCCCTAGAAACAGAAGGCAGATTAGTGATCGCCCTAGGCTGGGTGAGGAGATGGGGAAGGTCTGCTTGATGAGTACAGAGTTTCCTTTTGGAATGAGGAAATGTTATGGAACTCGGTAGTGGTAATGGTTGTACAACACTGTGAATGTACTAAAAGCTGCTGAATTGCACACTTTAAAATGGCAAATTTTATGTCCATTTTACCTAAAAAAATGGGATTTTATATAATAAAATTGGCATATTCGTATACTCTTAAACTTCAGTAAAAGTTTTTTTCACTTGCCAAAAAGTTCTTGAAATTTACTGGATTTGTTTTTACATAGGCAAAATAACACTACGAGATCTGAAGAGATGCAGAATGGCACACATTTTTTATGATACTTTCTTTAATCTGGAGAAATACTTGGACCATGAACAGAGAGATCCTTTTGCGGTCCAGAAGGTACTGGTTTTAACTTCCTTTGAAGGCTGCAGTATCAGGGGTTGTGTGCTACAGATAAAAACGGTCTTTCCCTGTGAGAATCTTGTATTTAAAGAGGTAACATTTAGAACATTTTCTCACCTACTGAAAAGAGAGAAAAAAGGACCTAGAGCACATGTCTCTCTATAGCTAATCTTCAAGTTTAGGTAACCTGCATCTATCACTGAGTGAATTTTGTGGTCTGTATACTTATATATTAGACACTAGTTACAAAAAAGTTTTGAAAAAAATTTGTCCTTCTAACTTTTAAAAAAAATGTATCAATAGAACCATCTGTATTAGAAAGTATATTGGGGTTAACTGTACCATTCATTTCCAGGATTACATTGTAAATAGCTCTCCCAATCATAATGAAAACTAGACATTCTCCATAATAGCCCTCAGATAACAAAACACTTTTTCAAGTGTTAATGACTGTTGTGCATGACTATCAGTTTGAAGTCATTCTACACCTGAATAGAGATGAGCACCCTTACGCGTACACAAAAACCTGTGGACCCTCAAAAAGCCCTGAACATATGGTCTATGTCAAAATAATAATAGTAATAATAATAATAATAATAATAATATCAGCACTTCCCCTTCTCTTGTTTAAAAAGTAAAAATTATGTGGGGGTGCCTAATGGCTCAGTCGAGTTGGTTAAGCATCCAGCTCTTGGTTTTGACCCAGGTCATGATCTCATGGTCCTTGAGTTCAAGCCCTGTGTGGAGCCCCACATTTGCACTGACAGTGCAGAGCCCACTTGGGATTCTCTCTCCCCCACCCCTGCCCCCTTCCTTGCTTGTGTTCTCTCTCCCTCAGAACTTAAAAAAAAATTTTTTTTTAATTCTGTTAGTAGAAAAGGACTGTTTGAGTTGAGTCCTACAGGAATACAACTACCAGAAACTTTCAGTCTTTTTCTTCTACATGTTGACCTAAATAGTAGTAAGAATACAAAGATCACCTTATTATTTTTTAAGTTTATTTATTTGTTTTTGAGAGAGACGGAGACAGTCACAAGTGGGGTAGGGGCAGAGAGTGAGACAGAGAATCCCAAGCAGGCCCCACGCTGTCAGTGCAGAGCCGATGCAGGGCTTGAACCCACAAAACTGTGTGATCATGACCTGAGCCAACACCAACATTTAGACATTTAACCAACTGAGCCACCCAGGCACCACATACGTTATTTTTAATTTTTTTTTTTTTTTTTTTAATTTTAGAGAGCACAAGCAGGGGAGGGGGGCAGAGGGAGACAGAATTTCAAGCAGGCTCCACACTCAGTGTGGAGCCAATGCAAAGGTCAATCCCATGACCCTGGGATCATGATCTGAGCTGAAATCAAGAATTGGACACTCAACTGACTGAGCCACCCAGACACCCCCAAAGATCACCTTCTAAAAACAAATATTCTACACCTGATCTTGGGGCATATCAAGGCACATTATTACTAGCTTTAAAAAAAAATTTTTTTCCCGGGCACCTGGGTGGCTCAGTTGGTTAAGTGTCCACCTTCAGCTCAGGTCATATCTTGTAGTTCGTGAGGTTGAGCCCCATGTCGGGCTCTGTGCTGACAGCTCAGAGCCTGGAACCTGCTTCCAATTCTGTGTCCGCCTCTCTCTCTGCCCCTCCCCCACTCGTGCTATCTCTCAAAAATAAATAAACATTAAAAAAAATTGCCAATTATAAATCTAAGATGTAAGTTTCAAAGATGTCAAAAGGATGGAGTAGGGGTTCTTAAAATGAGTTAAGTATCATAATCATATTGTATGGTCAGTATTTAGGTATTTACATTCTTCTGGGCACGACTAACCTTACATCTGAGGGCAGTGCTAATAACTCATTTTAATTATGGAAAAGCATTTTACCTGGAATATATAATCCAAGATACTGCCCAGGTTGGAGAAGGAAAAGAAAATGTATATAGCCTTTTCCCCCTTTATAAAATTTGTAAGAGATGGCAGTATATCAAGATTTATTCTGATCTGCAGAGAACATTTTTAGTCAAAAAGTGCTCAGTAAATTCCAGTGACTGTGTTGAAGAGACATATGGTCATATAGAGATAAAAAGAAGAGCAAAAAGTAGCAATCGAGCATGTACAGTATAGCAAAGGAAATTATTTGGGGGAGAAGGGCTCTTTCTAGGAAAATAGCACAGATGACATGGTATCTGAGCTGGCTTTTACAGAAGCAATAAAAATATGCCAGGGAGGGGAGGAAGCAATGGTCTGTTTCAGGTGGGCATACGTAAACCACAAGTCACTCCAGATAGCTGGTGTGCAAAGTGCCAGGGAGAAGAGCCCAGACAAAGGTCTCTCATTATAAGGCTAAAGAATCTAGACCTAAAGAATTCACTGCTGAGGAGTTCACTATAATTTTATGATTGGAGGCATACAAATCACTTTAAGAGTGTTACTTTAGCACCTCTCTTAACATGTTAAAATGAAATATTTTCAGGCAGGTCATCACAAATGTTCACTGAAGAAAACCAATCTCCAATTCTTTGTCTTTGATTATTTTTGTTTCCTTTCCTCTTTGCAATCAGGATGTTGAGAATGAGGGGCCTGAGCCCTCTGACTGGGACAGGTTTGCAGCTGAGGAGTATGAGACTCTTGTTGCAGAGGAATCTGCCCAAGCACAGTTCCAGGAAGGGTGAGTGAGGTCCCTGGGTCTTATAGAACTTTTTTAACAGGGGTAATCATATCAGGAATGGTAAAACCATCTTTAAAAAATCAAACTAGTAATCCTTTCTTATTTTTGGATATCCTGATTATAACCAACTTTAGTTGAAAGAATATTTTTCCAGCAATCTTCCCTTCTTCACTAATTTCCTAAAACTCTTCTCGTGTCCCATTTCCTTTAATGGAGTTGTACTTTTCACTGGAAGCTAAGATCATCGTGCAGTCATTCTACTTTGTTAGTGATATCACATGCTGTAAAAACATTTAGCATTTACTAAAATGCTGTAAAAACAGGATGAGACTAAAAGAACTGAAGCTCTTTTAAATAATCAAGGTGACCATGTTTAAAACAAATCTTTACCATACATGTTTTTTTGTATTCAACACTGAACAAGAATTTACTTCTACAACAAATTTGTAATAGGGTATATATAATTCCATAAAGGGATCATGGTAAGAAACTATTCAAGACTTTCATTGCTTAGATCATTTCGGCAACTTTATAATTTGTTGGCTCTTTCCACCATCTTCTAGTGATTTCTTTTGTAGTTCCTCTAAGGCTCTTAATTCTTATTAATGTAATATTTTTTCAATAGGTAATATATTCATATGTTTTAATATTCAAAGAAACAAGGATAGTTTCCTACTGCCCAGTTTTCCTCCCTAGAAGCAATCACTGTGACCTTTTTTTTTTTTTAATATTTATTTATTTGGGGGAGGGTGCAAGCAGGGGAGGAGCAGAGAGAGGGGAACAGAGGATCAGAAGCAGGCTCTGCACTGACAGCACCAAGCCTGATATGGGGCTCAAATTCACGAACCATGAGACCATGATCTGAGCCGAAGTCAGACACTCAAACCGACTGAGCCACCTGGGTTCTCCCACATTTTCTTACGTGTCCTTCCAAAGACACCCTCCCACTTTATTTCCTATACATATATATATATATACACATACATACATTCATATACGTGTGTATATATAAAAAAGCACATATACATTCTTTTATTTCTTTTTTCTGTACACATATGGTAGCATAGTATATTAATTGTTTGGTACTTTGCTTTTTCCACACTTATGTAAAGTTTCTGTTATAGAAGATGAGTAAGTTCTAGAGATCTGCTATACAACTTAGTGCCCATAGTTAAAAATGTGGGTATTCTGCAGTTTAAAATGTTAAGAGAACAAATCTCATGTCTTCCTACAAAACACACACAAAAAAATACCATGAAATTTTTGGAGGTGAACAGATTTTTGGAGTACCTTGATTGTGGTATCACAGATGTATGCATATATCCACACTGATCAAGGTGTAATTGTTAAATGCATATAATTTTTGTGTATCAAACCTAAATAAAGACAAAAACAATAACAAAGATTGGGAAGACAGCATGGTGAACCAAAAACACTTGTATTTTACAATTACTGAGGTATAAATAAAGCTTCACAAATATTTTGGGGGCCTTGAGTACATGAAAAAATTTTTAAAAGCCCAACAAATGGGAGATTATTTCATGCATGTATCTGATGAATGTTCTAAGTATTTCTACAGCTGCACAATATTCTACTGTACAGTTATGCCACTATGACAAATAAAATGTTCTAATGAATAATCTTATATACATGTAATTTTATACATATGTAAGACAAATTTCTATAAGTATAGCAAACAGAGGAGGGTTTCAGAGAAACCAACAAGAAATAATGCAGACACCCAGAACTAGCAACAGTGGGGAGCCACTTCCATCCTTAGGTCTAAAAGGACAAGGAGATAAAACCATCATCAGAACCCAAAGAGAGTAAGTATATGGAGAGAGCTGACAGGAGCTGTGACCTTCAGTAATGGAATTTAGTCAAACTATGGCAATCTAGGTGAGAGCTGCTAGAATAAATACCCAATTTCACTTTGCTCATATCCCTTAGTATCCTGATGGCACTTCTCATTGGTTTCCAACCAGAAACAAGAAGATAAGAGAACTCATGTAGTCTGTTTGGATCAGCCTCCTTATCCACCTAGCTAAGGGGAGAGTAGATCTAGAAGGATAAACATCAAATATCCAGCTCAGTACAAATGCCAACAGAGATTCTACATTTCACACGCTTACCGTTAAGTCTTCAATATCTTTTTTGAGAGTACTGAAGAAGCCATCACCAAACTACTTTCTTTAATCTTGAGATATCCTTAATATGCTTACTCACAAAACTGGGGTCTTATTTTTGTGTCATGGACCCAGAAACCCAGAAAAATCATTCATCATTATTTTAAGCCTGACTGAATAAGAAGGGAAGATAGGCAAGTGTATTCATAAGCATAATCTAAAATTTTTTTGGCACTGAGCTTCCTTAGAGTAAGGTTACTTATGAAGCAGCATCACTACTGTTAAGAGCATCTGTGGTTGTTTATAATAGTGAAAAATTGGAAGGTCTGATACGAAGATTAATAAAATTATCCTGCATATACATAGTATAATTCCATGTAAACATTACAAATCATTTTGTGGACGTATATTTCTTGACTATTATAAAGAAAAAATTGAAATGTGGAGGAAGGCTTTAAAAGATCAAGTAAGGGGGAGCCTAGGTGGCTCTGTTGGCAAAGCATCCAACTCTTGATTTTGGCTCAGGTCATGATTTCACAGTTCATGAGATCGAGCCCCATGTCAGGCTCTGCACTTACAATGCTGAGCCTTCTTAATATTCTCTCTCTCCTTCTCTCTCTGCCCTGCCCCCATTCATACATGCATGTGGGCACTCTCTCTCTCTCAAAATAAGCAAACATTTAAAAAAGATCAAGAAGGAATAGTAAAGTGTAAGAAAGAAAATTAGGTATACATAAGGAAAACAACAAGGATCTTAGTATGTATTAGACAACAAAGCAAATGGAACACAAAAAATTCAAAGATAATAGAAAAGCTTTTTTTTTTTTTTTTAAATAAAGTTCCTGAAATCCAAAAGGTCAGAAGTCATACAATATCCAGGAAATACTGAAATTATTGATTCCCAATATATGTCGTGAATTTGCCGGTGTTCAAAGATAAATATTGGATAAAGGGTTAGCATCCAAAATCCATAAAGAATTCACCAAACTCAACATCCATAAAACAAATAATCCAGTGAAGAAATGGGCAGAAGACATCCAGATGGCTAACAGACACATGAAAAATCATCAGGAAAATAAAAATCAAAACCGCAATGAGATACCACCAAACACCTGTCAGAATGGCTACAATCAACTTGGGGAACAACAGATGTTGGTGAGGATGTCGAGAAAGGGGGACCCTTTTGCACTGTTGGTGGGAGTGCAAACTGTTGCAGCCACTCTGGAAAACAATATGGATATTCCTCAAAAAATTAATACAACTACCCTACAACCCAGCAATTGCACTACCAGGCATTTATCCAAAGGATACAAAAATGCTGATTTGAAGGGCACTGTGCACCCCAATGTTTATAGCAGCACTATCAACAACAGCCAAAGTATGGAAAGAGCCCAAATATCCATCCACTGGAAAAAGGATAAAGAAGATGTGGGGTGTGTGCATGTATATACATATACACACACACACACACACACACACACACACACACATTGGAATACTACTCGGCAATGAAAATGAAATCTTGCCATTTACAACTATGTGGATGGAACTAGAGGGTATTATGCTGAGTGAAATCAGTCAGAGAAAGATACCATACGATTTCACTCATGTGGAATTTGAGGAACTCAGCAGATAAACACAGGGGAAGGGAAGGAAAAATAAGAAAAACAGAGGGAGGCATACCATAAGAGACTCTTCTATACAGAGAACAAACTGAGGGTTGCTGGAGGAGAGGTGGGTGAGGGGATGGGTTAAATGGGTAATGGGCATTAAGGAGGATACTTTTTGGGATGAGCACTGAGTGTCATATGTAAGAGATGAATCCCTGGGTTCTACTCCTCAAGCCAAGACTACACTATGTGTTAACTAACTTGATTTTAACTTTAAGAAAGAAACTTTAATTGGGTTTCTTTTCCACTTAAAAAATTCAAGTCCTCAGACAAGGGAAAAATAAAATCACCCTCGCCTCAGATACCTCCATGGTAAAAATGAATATTAGAAGATCATAAAACAACACATACAACTTTTTCAGAGAAAAAATTTCTATAATCTCAAATTTTATACTAACCCCAGATGACATTCAAGCATGAAAACACAAGTGGGTATTTTCAACATGTAAGAACTGAAGGGAATATAGCACCCATGAGCTCTTCTATAAAAAAGACAATCATAAAACCAAGAAACAAACCAAAATAAAGAGCCTGGAAATGTAGCAACCATTGGGGAAAAGAAATAAATAGCATTCAATCCATTCAAATGTAGAAAGAATAGAGATCTGGAAAAAAGAAATGTAAAACTAGGATGTAGAGAGGAAGAGGAAATATATGTATAACATCCTAGAAATAACAATTTAAATGAAAATGGGAGGTAGAAAAGAGGAAGAAGTATGTGTAAATTTCACTGGCAAAACCTCAGTAGATACCCTTTAAAGCTATAAGTCAAATTGAGGGTTTAGGAATACTAATTTAACACTTGAAAAACCAAAGCTAGACTATTCCAATTCAATCAGAAAATGTGTATACAGAAAAGAAAAACACAGACCACAAAGCCTGAAGATGACAGAACTAAGGCAATGAATGTAAATGGAATAAACTCACTTATTAAAAGGAAAGGATTCAATTTTGTATTAACAACAAAGGTTGCATTAAAAACGAATGAATGCTTTGGAGCAGCCACTCTGGAAAACCACATGGAGGTTCTTCAAAAATAGAACTACCCTACGACCTAGCAATGGCTCTACTATGTATTTAGTCAAAGGATACAAAAATACAGATTCGAAGGGGCACATATACCCCAATGTGTACAGCCTCACTTTCAACAATAGCCAAATTATGGAAAGAGCCCAGATGTCCATCAACTGCAACGACGTGGATAGAACTAGAGTGTGTTAGGTGAAGCAAAACCAGTCAGAGAAAGGCAGATATCCTATGATCCCACTCATATGTGGCATGTAAGAACAGAACACATGAACATAGGGGAAGGGAAGGAAATATAAGATGAAAACAAGGAGGAAAACCATAAGACTTAACTATAGAGAACTGAGAGTTCGTGGAGAGTTGGTGGGTGGGGGGAATGGATTAAATGGGTGTTGGGCATTAAGGAGGGTAACTTGTTGGGATGAGCACTGGGTGTATATGTTAAGTGATGAATCACTAAATTTTGCTCCTGAAGCCAATACTACAGTATATGTTAACTAACTTGAATTTAAATAAAATCTTGGAAGAAAAAAAAAATGAATAGTCAAAAAAACTATGCATCTGACAGCATCAGATTTTTGAAACAATAACTCCAAAAAGAAAATAAAAGGAGAAATTGGAGCCTATTATTGCAGCCATAATAAACTATACCCTGAAAATAGATAAAATACCTTTGTAGGTTTTGTCCATAGGCCATCTACAAAATATATATTAGGCTACAAACAAAACTTCAGTGGACCTTTAAAGAGTAACTGTAATTCAGACCAGCTTCTCATTTTAAGGAGGTAGTCTGAAAGCATACTGTAGTTTTCAGTCTCTCACACCATTTGAAAATACAGAGCACCACTTAAGAGGAGAAACTTTCAGTGGACTAAAAGACGAAAAGGAGATGGCATCCGATTGAAGAGGCAGTCTGTGCAGCAGCATGCAGAAGATAATTGCTACAAATAAAGGAAGCAGCACTTAAGGATGATCCATACCTGAATTTGGCTGAAAACTCCACGCAAGGAGGAGATGAGAAGCAGCAGTGTCCAGGTAGGTCAAACCTTGTATATCTCATCCTATTCCTAAAGGAAAGACAAGAGTGTGGGATCTTGGAACAGAGAAAGCACAACCACTGAAATATCCACACCAGCAGCATGGTCCATCTAGCCCCTCATTCTCATTGAAAACACTAGCAACCTCTCATTGCCCCCTCCTAATAAGAAGCCAGTGCAAACAGAGGGAGCGGTCTGTTCCCAGCTACATAGAAAAGTGGACAAATATCAAACAGTTGGAAGTAATAAAATACTCAACAAATGGAAGAACTTTCACTCTTGGAAGGCGATTTACTACAGCAATAAGAACAAGGCCTCAAGTTGAGTATTATTTACCATTTTTGGAGTGGTAAGAGAATACTGCCCTCTTGAAACAAGACCAGTTTCTTGGAAATTGAAAGAAAAATTTTTAAATGAAAAACACAGTCATTGAGCTGAATAATAGAATGGACACAGATGAAAATTTTTTGATTTGGGATATTATGATACTACAGTAAGAAATCTTTATAGAAACCAGTAGAAATAACAGCCAGATAATTCCCAGAATTCTGTTTAGACAAATAAAAATATACCCAGGGGCCAGCAAATTTTTTCTGTCCAGGTAGTGAATATTTTAGGCTTCACAGTTCTGTTACAACTACTTACCTCTGACATATATATGGCTATAACAGTAGCCATAGAAAATATGTAAGCAAATGAATGTGGCTGTTTTCCAATGAAATTTTACTAATATGCCCTGAGATATAAACTTTATTTTTTCACATGTCATGAAATATTCTTGTGATATTTTTTTTTTTCAAATTTAAAAAGGTAAAAACCATTCTTAGGTCACTGGGCTATACCAAAACAAGTGGAGAGATTTGGCCCACAGACTGTAGTTTGCCAGTCCTGTACTAGAGTGAAATTTCAGAACATAAAAGATAAAGAAGAACTGAAAATCTATCAGACAGAAAAAAAACAGATTACCTACAAAGTGAATGCAAAAAGAAATGGAGCAATATCATTCAATTACTGCAAAGAAAATAACTTTAAATCTAGAATTCCACTCCTATTTAAATATGAGGGCCCAATAAATACATTTTCAGACATCCAAAGATGCAAAAAGTTACCAACCACAGACTATCTCTGAAAGAAGTATTAAGGGATACTCTTCAGCAAAAAGGTAAACAGATCCTCAAGGAAACAGTGGGATGCAAGAAACAAGCATGAGCAACAAAATTAGTAAAATCTATTCTTAGAACTAAAAAATACTGATCACATACTATTAAGAGTAAAAAGAGGTCAGGGAAATACACTATGAATCTTTATTAGAGAGTATTAACGCTGATGAATTTATATTTCTCTAACAATGACTAGAGAGTTAAAATATGTGTATTAAACATTTAAGGTCAACCACTAATAAAAACAAAATGGAAAACTCTCTAATCATTTTTTTAGAAAAAGACAATAGATTATTAAGCTGAGAAAAATTGGGTAAAGAAAACTCAATCTGCTAAACTCAGTCTACTAGAAGACAAGCGTGTTATCAGCATTGTTTTGGTGGCAAGTATCCTAACCATAAGCCAAAACAAAAAACAAAACAAAAAAAAAAAAACCCAGAAATACTGGCTTACAGAACTGAAAAGTCCAGGGGGTAGTACTAACTTTAGAGACTCAGATTTCATCTCTTTCATCTCTTAGATAATATTCTTCTTTCATCTTTTCACACTTAGCAAGTTTTTCATATGTGGCAGCAAGATGATCACTTAATAGCTTCAAGTTCAAATAAATGACAAAATCCCTTTCCCCTAAGTTCCAACCAAAGCCTAGGATTTGTGTCCCTTTGCCTCTAATTGGCTTAGTTTAGGTCCAATCCCTGAACCAGTTCCTGAAGGAGGCCTAGAACCAAGCTTCTACAGGGATCAGGTCTATCCAAACCATGTTTTCCAAAGGGAAATTAGAAAATATGGCCATAGGGGCACCTGGGTGGCTTGGTCGGTTTAGCGTCCAACTTTGGATCAGATCATGATCTCACAGCTCATGAGCTGGAGTCCCGAGTTAGGCTCTGTGCTGACAGCTCAGAGCCTGGAGCCTGCTTCAGATTTTGTCTCTCCCTCTCTCTGCCCCTCCCCCACTCGTGCTGTATCTGTCTCTCAAAAATTAATAAAAACATTTAAAAAATTTTTTTAAAAAGAAAATGGCCATAAAAAAGGAGAATACTATTCCAATAAAGGAACAATGGATGTCCACCATAGTAAGAAAGAAGAGACAAAAAGATAGACAGTACAAAATAAATGGCCAGAATAAGTCCAAATATAGTGTCAATAACAAAATTCACATTGAATTAAAAATCAAACTGTATACTATTCTTTAGATCCATCCCTAACACAGAGTTAAAAGTCAAATGAATAGTAACAAGAATAAATCAGGTATGGTAACATTAATGAGACAAGTAGAATTTAAAGCTTTAAAAGAGACTTCCCCGTATTTCAACAGTTGGCCATGAGAATAAATTCATGAACTTTATGCAACATAAAATATATCTGATAGAAATACAGGGCAAAATTGACATCGCAGTCTTGTAAAAACCAACAAATCAAATGGAGAAGGAAGGAAGGAAGGAAGAAAAAGAAAGAAAGAAAGAAAGAAAGAAAGAAAGAAAATAGAAATTAGAACGTTTTCAAAGACGTACTCAACAGTATACCTGGTACCCAAGAAATACACATGGAGCCATCACAAAAGTGCCTATTTATTAAGGCATGAAGGAAATTGCAGCAACTTAAAATGTAACCTTAAATTAACAACAAAAAGTTAAAATACACATACCTAGAAAGTTAAAAATAAAGTTGAAAAATACTCTAAATATATTTCAAAATAACTGTTAAAGTGGAAGTCAAAATTCAAATTCTAGTCTTTTTAGAACTATGCATTATATATTTATTAAAACATGAGATTTGGACAGGGGGAAATTTGTAACCTGTGGACAAAAATAAATTGATTAGGTTTTACTCTCAAAATGCATGAGAAAGGATGACAGTATAGACCTAAGTACATAGAAGAAGTTAAATAATTTTATTCAAACGAAAATAAATCTATTAATTTATAAACACAAACACACACACACACACACACACACACACACACAGCACACTATGTACCAAGCACTAATCTAAATATTGTAATTCATTGAGTGCTCACAAACCCTTTTTTTGTAGATGCTGATATCCCATTTACATATGTGAAAACTGAACCACACAAGGTTAAAGAAGTTGTCAAATCCACCAGTATATAAAAGAATACATCATAAGTGGGGTTTATGCCAAGACTGCTACAGTGGTTCAACTTTGTAAAGTCTGTCATTAACAAATTAAGGAAAACAAACACAAAATATAAACTGATTCTCTGAAGGCATATGATAAAATTTAATACATTTTCTGGTTTGGAAAAAAATCTTAAAACTAAGCAAACTGGAGATGAGTACCTTGTTAATGATAAAGATGGTTAATCCCACACCCCAGAAATAACCAGTTAAAAATACAATAGGGAAAAATCCCATTCATTAATATCAAGAAGAAAAGTGACTTGGAAAATATATATGAAGAAAATATAAAATTTTACCAAAAGGTGTAAGACAATTCACCATGTTAAAATTAATTCGTTAATTTGATATATTCCCCAAAATATGTTGTGGAACTTGATAAGCTAATTCTAAATAGAACAATAAATATACAAGAATAGTAATGAGTTTAGGAAAGAAAGGTGTGGTGGACTACAGGGCGTGTGTGTATGATAAAGACAGTGTCTTAAATGCGTCATGAAAAGACTAGTCAGTAAAATGTTGCCCTCTGTGGTGGGTGAAAAAAAGTGCATATGAAACTAATGTCTGCGTGTTAGGTAAATAGACTTTCAGAGCTTAAAAGTAATGGGAGAAATTTATAAGGAAATACTTTCTAGATGTGACATTTAGGAAGTGACAAATTCTGTATCACAACCAAAAGACAAACAAATTGGACTGCATCATATGATCAATAATATTCTTTTATAAATCAGATTCTTCAAGGGGTGCCTGGGTGGCTCAGCCGGTTAAGGGTTCTACTTCGGCTCAGGTCAGGATCTCACAGTTTGTGGGTTCAAGTCCCATGTCGGGCTCTTTGCTGACAGCTCAGAGCCTGGAGCCTACTTTGGATTCTGTGTCTCCCTCTCTGTCTCTGCCCTTCCCCCATTCACACTCTCTCTCTCAAAAATAAATGAACCTTAAAAATTATTTTAAAAATCACATTCTTCAAAATCAACAGTAAGAACATGAATATTGACCACTTCTAAAACAGTCAGAAGACAGAAATTTCACCCAGGAAAGAAACAGGAAAATTCCCACTTCACCAACAGTTAAAATACAGTAGCCAAATTATAATAATTTTAAATGTATTTAAATATTGAACAGAATCCCCAAAATATATGAAACAAAAATTGCCAGACAAGTCAGAATAGTTGGAGATTTCAACAACTTCTCTTTCAGTAACTGACAGAACTAGATAGACAGTAAGGATACAGAAGAATTGAACAACACAATGTACTTTAATCAATATATAAAGAACCCTCCACAAAACAATAGCAAAATGGGCATTTTTTTCAAGTGCACATGAAACTTCTCCAGGACATACCATATGATAAGTGAGTAAAATAAGATCCAATAAATCCAAATGGATTACAGTTACATAAATTATGTTGTCTGACCATAATAGAATTAAAGTAGAAATCAATAACAGGAATCAGGGAATCCCAAAATATTTGGAAATTAAATAACACTTTTAAGGACACATGGGTCAAAGAAGAAACCAAAGGGAATCTGAAAATTACTGTGAAATGAATGAAAATAAAAGAACATATGAAAACGTATGAGGTGCAGTTGAAGCAATGCTTAGAGGAATATGTATGCCTCAAGTCTGACATCAATAATACAAGTTTCCACCTTAAGAAACTAGAAAAAAGCAAACCAGAGCTTAAATAAGTAGAAAGAAGGAAATAATAAAAGACCAGAGTAGAAATCCATGAAATAGAAAATAGGAAAACAATATGAAAGAGTTCATGAAACCTAAAGTTGGTTCTTTGTAAAGATTTTAAGATAAATCTTTAGCTGGATTAAGGGGGGGAAAAAAGGCATACATTAACAAAATTAGGAATAGAGGAGGCATCACTACAGACACTACAGAACTTAAAATAATTACAAAGAAATATCATGAACAACTTCATCCCAATAAATTTCACACCTTAGGTGAAATGGAACAAAATCCTAGAAAAAGTCAAATTACCAAGACTGATTTAAGAAGAAATGGAAAATCTAAATAGACTATATATCAACTAAAGATAATGAACTAGTTATTAAAGGTCTTCACCAAAGGTCCAGGTCCAGATGGTTTCACTGTTAAATTCTGTCAAATAGTTAAGGAGAAAAAAATATCAGTGTTTCACAAATACTTTCAGAAAATAACAGTAGAGGGGAACACTTCCAAACTTGCTTTATAAAGCCAGTACTACCCGATACCAAAGCCAAAGATACTACAAGAAATGAAAATTACAAACCAATATCCCTTAAGAGCTTCAATACAAAAATTATTTTTAAAAAAATTAGCACATCAAATCCAGCAATTATACTTTAAGTGGGGTTCATCCCAGGAGCAGAAGGCTGGCTTAACACCCAAAACTCTATTGAATACCATATTAATAAATGATAAGGATGCTTGGGTGGCTCAGTCAGTTAAGCGTCCGACTTCAGCTCAGGTCATGATCTCACCATTTGTTAGTCTGAGCCTCAAGTCAGGCTCCGCGCTGACAGCTTGGAGCCTAGAGCCTGCTTCAGATTCTGTCTGCCTCTCTCTCTGCCCCTCCCCTGCTCATGCTCACTCACTCTCTCTCTCTCTTCTCTCAAAAATAAACATTAAAAAAAAATTTTTTTAATAAATGACAAAAGTAATCTCCATAGACACACAAAAAAGCATTTGACAAAATCAAACATCCACTCACAATAATTCTCACTCAAGTAAGGATAGAAGGGTAGAAGTAAGGATAGAAGTAAAGATAGAAGTAAGGACAGAAGGATCCTTAACAGGATAAAAGGAATCTACAGTTAAATCATACTTACGGTAAAAAACTGAATGCCTTCCCCCACCTAAGATCAAGAACAAAGCAGGGATGTTTCTATTCATAATTTCTTTCTTTTTTTTTTTTTTTTTAATTTTTTTTTTTAACGTTTATTTATTTTTGAGACAGAGAGAGACAGAGCATGAACGGGGGAGGAGCAGAGAGAGAGGGAGACACAGAATCGGAAGCAGGCTCCAGGCTCTGGGCCATCAGCCCAGAGCCTGACGCGGGGCTCGAACTCATGGACCGTGAGATCGTGACCTGAGCTGAAGTCGGACACTCAACCGACTGAGCCACCCAGGCGCCCCTCTATTCATAATTTCTACTCAGCATTGTAACTTAGGTCCTCCTATCTTCTGCAGTAAGACAAGAAAAAGACACTGAACGTGTTCAGATTGAAAAGGAAAAAGTAAAACTATTCATAGATTATGTAACCTGACAACAGTAAATACTAATAAGTCTACCTGAAAGCTATCAGAACTAATGAATTAGCAGTTAGCAAGATCTCAGAACACAAGTTCAATATGCAAAACTTAGTCGTATTTCCATATACTAGCAGTGAATAATCCAGTAGGGAAATCCAAATAAAAAGAATAATTCTACTCACATTAACATCAAAAAGAACAAAATATTTAAAAATTAACATAACCAAAGAACTATAATACTTGCACACTGAAAACTGCAAAACAGTGCTGACCTAAATGGGATTAGAAAGTTAAGTATTGTTAAAATGTTGGTTCTCCCCAAATTTACAGATTTACCAAAATTCCCTATCAAAATCCCTGCAGGCTTTTGTTGTAGAAATTGGCAAACTGATCCTAAATTTTATGTAGAAGTGTAAAGTACCTAAAATAGCCAAACTCTTTTTTAAAAGAACCAACTTGAGGCACCTGGGTGGCTCAAACATCCAACTCTTGATTTCGTCTCCAGTCACGATCTCATGATCAAGCCCTGCATTGGGCTCCATCCTGAGTGTAGGGCCTGCTTGGGATTCTCTCTCTGCCCCTCTCCTGCTCACGCTCTTTCTCTCTCTCAAAATAAATAAACATATTTTTTAAAATAAAAATAAATAATAAAAACAAAATTGAAGGACTTAGGCTGCCTGATTTCAAAATTTACTATAAAGCAAACAATTGAGACACCTTGGCATATTAGCATGTATATACATAGATCAATTAAACACTCTAGAAATAGACCCTATTATGGATGGCAAATTTTTAATCAGTGGAGAAAGAATAGTCTTTCCAAAAATGATGTTGAAATAACTTGATATCCATAAAAAAAAGGAACCAAAATCCATACCTCACAGCATATGCAAAAATAACTCCACGTGGATAAAAGACCTAAATGTGAGAGCAGAAACTCTAACACTTCTAGAATAAAACAGAGGAGAAAATCATTGTGACCTTGGATCAGGCAAAGAGCAATAAAAAATTACTTTTAGATTAAGTGGACTTCCTTTAAAATTAGAAACTATTGCTCTTCCAAAGGCACCATTAAGAAAAGGAAAAAACTGGGAGAAAATATTCCCAAAACATCCTGATAAAGGAAGGATTCATATCCAAAATATATAAAAAGATTTCTTACAGCTCAGTAATAAAAAGACTAATAACCTAATTTTTAAACAGACAAAAGATTTGAATAAATACAATTAGAGATACAAACAGCAAATAGCTATATGAAAAGATGCTCCACACTGTTAGACATTAGAAAAATACAAATTAAAACCACAGTGAGATATACCACAGTGTAGATACACCAGCTAAAATCACTAGTTGGCAACAATGTGGAGAAGCTGGAACTTCATACATTGAACTGATGGGGATGTAAAATTATATATTCTCTTTAGAAAATTTTGGCAATTTCTTAACAAGTTAAACATACACTTATCATATGAATCAGCAGTTGCACTCCTAGGAATCTACCCAAGAAAAATGTTTACCCAAAGACTTGTCCGTGAATGTTTATAGCAGCATTATTCATAGTTGCCCAAAACTGGAAATAATCCAAATATCCATCAAACTGGTAAACTGATAAAATATATCCATAAAATGGATTGCTACTTAGAAAAAAAAAAAAAAAAAGGAACGAACCATTGATAAACACAGTATGAATGGATCTCAAAATAAGCTAAGTGAAAGAAGCTACACAAAAAAGTATAATCCATTTGATTCCATTTATTTAAAATTCTAGAAAATGCAAATTAATCTATCATGACAACAAACTAGTGGTTAACTTGGGGGAGAGGAGCAGTGAGTATATAGGGGCATGAACTTTGGTTGGGAGGCAAGGGAATGGATAGTTTTGTGATCTTGAATGTTGTAATGCTTTTACAGGTATATACAGAAAGTCAAAATTTATGAATATAAGTAACCCATTGTATGTCATTTATATGTCAATAAATAGAAGAACTAATACATGCAGTAACATGGTTGAGTCTCTCAAAAATAACACTGTGTGAAAGAAGCCAAACACTAAAGACTACATATTATATGGTTCCATTTATATGAAATTTCTAGAAAAGTCAAAATTAATAGAGCCAGAAAGCAGATCAGTGGTTGCCTAGTTCCAGGAATGAAAGTGGAGAGTGAATCCAACAGGCACAAAGGAGAAGAGAGGCAGATGGAAGAATGAAAGTGTTATAAAATTAGATTGTGGTATTGTTTGCACAACTGTAGAAATTTACTAAAACACACTGAACATTTAAGATCAGTGAATTACATATGCCATGTACGTTATATTTCAGTAAAATATTTAAAAAGCACAAGTCAAAAAGTTTTTGGCTTATTGGCAACAATTTTTAAAAGATAATTTGTTAAAGGATAATATTAATTCAGTAAATGATTGCTGTCCTACTATATACTAAGCATTATTGGATATTGGAGAACAGACAGGATTCCTGCCTAAGCAAGGAAAACAAACAGATGCAATTAAAGTATTTTAACTGCTTCTCATAGAAGTATTTTTTCCAGTTGTGGTTCTCAGAGTGCTTCTCACAGAAGAAGCACACCTACAGTAACACCTCACTCTAGGCTCACTGTCCAGTAAGATAAGCACTTTCAGATATTGTTGGTAGAAAAATTGGCCCAACCTCCCTGGAAAGTAATTTGACAATATGTAGCAACAGCCTAAATTTATACCCTTTCACTCAGGAGTCCAGTTTGGGGTATCTATTGTAAATAATCAGAAATTTGGATAGAATTGTTCTATCCAAACAACTGGCATTGGCCATTGGTCATTCTAAAATTAAAAAATCAAACTAACACAAATGTACAATAGAGTAGTTCAATAAATCATGTTGTGTATGTGTCATATTATGCAAACATTTAAATTTGTGCTTACACAAAAACTAACATGGGGGGGTTAGAAAATTATAATTTCATTATTACAAATCTGTACATCTATATATACAATCTAAAAGATAAGGCTACAAAATATTAACTCTGGGCTGTGGGATTGCAAGTATTTTTTTATACTGGTCTATAATTTATAAGTTCTTTTAACAAACATACATTACTTGAATAAACAGGAAAAAGAAGTGTTATCTGTTTACATAGGTAATATGTTTAAATATGTGATACATAGGTGATATGTATACACAGCAGAAGAGGTAGAAAATACAGATAAACAAAAAAACTTCATCTAAAATCCACCATCCAGGGATGCCTGGGTGGCTCAGTTGGTTGCGGGTCCGACTTTGGCATAAGTCATGACCTCACGGTTCATGAGTTTGAGCCCATTGGGCTTGCTGTTCTCAGCACCAAGCCCACTTCAGATCTTCTGTCCCCCTTTCTCTTGGTCCCTCCCCTGCTCATGCTCTCTCTCAAAAATAAGTAAGAAGTTTAAAAAAAATTTTTTTTTTAGTGATAAAATTAAACCCACCATCCAGAGATAGCATAGCCTGTCCTCCCTTCTAGACATTTGAATGCAGACAGATAATTTGTTTTACAAAAAATGTAATTTATACTACATACTGTTTTGTAACCTGCCACAAAAGGAGAAAATAGAGATAGCAGGCATCACTACTTAGAAGTTTGTTAGTCTAAAAAGAGAAACTGATGGCAGCTAGAGAGTAAATAACTGGCTCAAGCAGAAGTTTTTTCCAGTTGTGGTGCTCAGAGAAGTGTGTCTGGAGGCAAGAGAGGGGAGGCAAAGGGATGCAGACAGAAGTACAGGTGAGGGGTCACAAGAGGAGATGCAGGGACCAGGTGTAATGAAATTCGACCAGTGTATATGAGAGGCTTCTGCTGGACACTCCTCATGTTGTAGCAGATAAGATAAGGCCTCCATACAGCACACGTGGGTGATGAGGTCCTGCGGGCAGAGAAGGCTTACAATAGCCATACCCTGTAGAGTGAGAACTGGAATGTCAGAGGAATAGACGGGTTTACAGTTGTTAATAGCTGACTGATGTGGTTTTCAAAAGTAAGGCCAGACTCAGAATCCCAAGGTTACACCACCTTGAGATGAAGCCCTCAAGAGGAATTACAAATACATCAGGGTGAGTCTGTAAACAAAAATTACCAGACTCAAATATTAGAAATGGAGGAAGAATGGCAGTACTATGGAAAGAGCAGAGGCTTAAGAAGGAGCCAGATAGATCTGGTTCTACCTACCACTCACCAGCTGGACAGGTTATCTGACTCCTGAGGCTCAGTTTCCAAAGACACCAGCAACTACCTTACAAAGTGGTTGTGAGAATCTAAGATAATATATCTAAACACCTGGCACATAGTAGATACCTGATAAATAGTAGCTATTACTACTGTTACTACTCCCTGTATGGGAAGAGAGGAGATATAACATCATGGTTAAGGGCATGGAATTTGGAGTTAGACAAACCTAATAATTTCAAACCCTTGCTCTAGCACTTACTAGCTGTGTAATCCCAGGCATCCAAGCTTCAGCATCATCTATACAATGAGGATACCACCTGCCACACTGAGCTGTTTAAATTGAAGGATTAAATAAATAATGTGTAAATATCTTTATACTTTGCCCTTAGGGATAGTACCTATGTAATCAGTAATAAACAATGGATATTATTACTACCACCTCTGTGATCTTGGCCACATTACATAACCTCTCTGAACTAAAATTTAATCAGCTATAACATCACCATTCCACTACCCACCTTATTCCCGTCATTCCCAGGGCACACAGTTGGCACACAGTAAATATCTGTTACATAAACAATGGGACTATACTGAGGATTGGAGATAATGCATATAATGTATCCAACAATGGCATATAAGTGCTGGAAAAAATGGAGTTGTTTCCCACTAGAACCTGGGCTCCTCCAGGGCAAAGAACAGTGTTTCATTCATCTGTTAATAACAGCACCTAGCAAAATGTTAGGGACGTAGGAGATCCTTAGCAAATGTTTACTGAGTGACACAGAAGGCAACAATCATCCAGCAGCCACCCTCACCTCACTATAAGGATAACTGCAGGAGTCCAGACATTTTGACCCTCTAAGTACAACCTGAAATTCTCCATCTACTTTACCATCTAACAAACACCATAAGTAGCCTTTGTGCCAGGAACCTGTACCACCTGATTCAAGGCTGGTACTTAGGTGATGCTTTCAAGAATAACCTAGTAATGACTCCAGATTTCAATGAGGTGAAAGACTGCAAACACAGAAGCTGCAAAAATTGTGAATTATCACTTCTAACACACAACGTGATCACAGCATACAACACCATTTGTATAAATCCAAGGTACTGAATGGTCATAATAGAGGAAACCAGACAGGGTACCAGTTACATAAACCAGTTCAACTGTATGTGCCACCTATATGAAGATAATAGGTTAGGATGCCAAATTTCTTTATAATTAACACTTTTATGATTTCTGCAATAAAGAAATTGCAGAAAAAACTTCAGCAATAAAACAATTATGTAAAACAGGCAAAAGGGTCCTCCATGTTGTTATATTAGGAAACTGAGACCTGTTTTGTGTTTTTATTGATTAGTAGAGAAATATAAGCTTGCTGCACAAAAACTGTAAAATATAAAGAGATTTAAATCACCCTTGGTTCAGTCATCCAGAGATAACCATTATTTACACTTTAGTATACTTCTTTTTGATGCTTAATTCTACTAGGGTGTTCAAAAATATGACTTTTAATGATTCAGAAGTGTTCTCAAGCAGTAACTCACATCCATTTCCCTATTATTGGACATTTAGAGAATTCAGAACTGTGCACTACTGAATATTTTTAAAGGTAGCTTTTCCCCTTATATTAAATATAAATGTATGAATTATTCCTTTAAAGAGTTGTTACTTCCACCAGCTTTGGAAAAGAAGGTGCTGTAGGCAAAAAAGGCCAGTCCCAAACCCACCAGATCATCTTCCAGGACTGCAGCTAATAAGAGTCAAGTGTGGAGTAAGGAGTTGTGTGGAGCCTGACTGTCCTCAGCAAAGTGGGAAAATTTAAGAGGAGCAGGCATAATGGGGCAGGAGGGGGAAGGGGAGGTGACATGTATGTATATTGGGGCATGAGAAGAGAAAAAGGAATTAATATTCTAAAGCATGAGTTACAGCCTTAAAAGAATAGTTCTAAGTTATGTTTTATAGTGCTCATTAAACAGCACCTTTATATAGACCTGAATTTAATAATATAGTTTTAATTTTTTTCTGCATTGAACAAATCAAAGCCCAATTTTATTTCAATAGATATTCACTGGCACTTACTCAATGCCAGGCACTGTGGTTAGTAATAAAAATGAATGAACCCTATTCCTCCCTTCAAGTTCATAATTAGAATATATTTAAACCCAAATTTTTATGCTATCTACACACGAACTAAGTAAGAATAAACAACAGATGGCTTACGACCCTAGGGAACTGCAAGAGACCAAAAAGGAAGTGAGATCAACTTCTGAGGCAAGAAGAGTGGGTAGTAGTACATATTAAGAAACTTTAGCAAGAGTTGGAACAAAATTTCTAGTTACTGAATGGGTCAATAAGGAAATTCATTGATCCAAATGTCCAACTTCCCAAGTATTTCAGTTAATCCATTTTACGTAAGTGCTTTAGGATTTAAAGGTGTAAAGGTAAGATTGATCCACTCCTATTTCTAAAGCATTAGAGACTCCAAATTAAAGAACTACTTAACATTTTATTCTATGCTTATAGCCAACATGTGTCTTAAATTTCCTCAAACCCTGAATCAGATATTCTTGCCCTTTACCCCTGAAAATAGAATCCCAAAAATAGAATCAGACCACAATTCCCAAATAAACCCTGAAACCGCACAAATCCTTTTTCTGACCATATATATGCCAATCATTATTTCTACTAATTCCAGGAATCAGCAGAACCAGCCTTAATACTTTTGTCCAGAAATTGCTCATCTGAGAGGGAAAAACTTAGGGGAACAGGTTTTTAAAGACAACATATTGCTAGGAAAAATATATGACCATTATTTTTCCTTATACTAACAACACTGTTAATACTAGGTTAAATTTCTTCTCAGTTTGATACGTAGGCTTTCTAATGAACTATTTGTGAACCCAAGGAGTTCTGCTTCAATCCTCTGACCCTGCTACTCATTCAAAAATAGCCAGTTAACAGAGAATATTTCATAAAATCTTCATTTGTGCCCAGAGGAATCCCAGTTACCTACAAGTAAACCTGGAAGTGGTCATTTAGAAGGAATCAGCTCTCTCTCTCAGGAATTTTTCTAGAGAACAGGATAAAGTTTAGACTCTCACAGTTCTAACTTAAGTGACTTCGAGATGACTTTTGCACTCTCACCATTTTACTGACTTCAGCCTTCCCTGACAACTCAATGTATCATTTCACAAGAGCCTTACTTAGGACATCATTTTTTATTAATCATTTTGAGCATCTAGTGCCAGGCACTATTCTATAGCCCAAGGAAATTAGTGAGTTGGCAAATGGATATTTTATAATCAAGTGGAGAAGACAGACATTTAATTATGTAATTGTGAAGGAAACAGTGAGCCAATAATGGAAAGAGACTTACAATTTAGGGTGCTGAGAAAAATTCCTGAGATGATGAGAACCTACAGGTTAAGAAGGAAATCGCTCTGAAAAAAGCAGGGAGCAAAAATGTTCTAGGGAGAGGGAAAAATATATTCAATGGCTCTGAGTCAGGAAACAGTGTGTTGAGGACATTTTAAAAGGCCAATATGACTGGAATATAATGACCAATAGGGAAATACAGCTGGAAAGATACACAGGAGCCAGATCATGCAGGGCCTCGGGAAGCTATTAAAAAAGAATTAAGAAAGTAATATAATCCCATTTCCAGTTTTTGAAGATAGTAATCTTCAAATTGCTAGTGGTACAAGAATAGAAGCAGGGAGACCAATAAGGAAGCCATTGCAAACATCTAAATAAGAGATGGTCATGGGGATTAAAGAGGGTGCTTGTGATGAGCACCCGGCATTGTATGAAGTATTTAATCACTATATTGAACACCTGAAACTAATACTACACTCTACGTTTACTGGAATTTAAACAAAAATTTAACAAAAGAGATGGTGGTTACTCAGGCACTGGGAACCAAGAACCTTTTAAATGACCTTTCAGATTAAAAGATGAGAACAAGTTAACCAAAAGGTAAGGTCACTGCAGGCCACAGAAGAACATGTACAAGGGCATTAGGTCCCAAGACCAGAACCCATTTGACAAGCTAAAAAGCCTGGTATGCCAATAGCAAAGGGTATGTGACAAGAGTGAAGGCAGAAGACCAGTTGTTAGAAAACTATTGCAATCCAAGCAATGAAATACAGTGCCCTGAACTAAATCAGTGGCAATGGGGAGAGAGGGGCAGGACTGTGTCCAGGTATTATTCTAAGTGGTATAAGAAACTGGCTGGACTTGAAAAGGGGAAGGCAAAGGAGGGAAGAGAAACTTGGGAATCACTGGATTTCTGGCTTTAAAGGGGTAGATTATGGTGGAGCCAGGGTGTGGGAAGGAGGAGTTCAGCTTTGTATATACAGCCATAATGGAAGGGCCATAAGAGTAGGTAGTTGGATACATGGCAGTCTCCAACTTAGAGGCTAAGGCTGGATTTGTACATTTAGAAACTGCAGGTAAACAAGTGGTGGATAAAGCCATAAGAAAGAATGACCGTCCAGAGAAGTACAAAATAAGAAGAGCTTAGTCCAGAATTCGGGGATGCATTAACACTGAAGGGGCAAGAGTTAGAGCAGTGTTTCTCAGTGCCACTGATGTTCTAAGCTGAATAATTCACTTGTGAGGTGTCATCTGGCACATTATAGGATGTTTAGCAGCATCTCTGAACTCTACCAACTAGATGTCAGTAGAGAATCCACCCGGTTGTGACCATCAAACATGCATCCAGACATGGCCGAATGTCCCAGGGTGGGGGGAATCGCCTCCATTTGAGAAACAATGAGGTAGAGTACGAGAAGTCTCCAGGACACTGATAAAAAAATTCTAGGGGTGCCTGGGTGGCTCAGTCCATTAAAGCATGATTTTGACTCAAGTCATGATCTCACAGTTCGTGAGTTCGAGCCCCTCATCGGGCTCTGTGCTGACAGTTCAGATCCTGGAGCCTGCTTTGGATTCTGTCTCTCTCTGCCCCTTCCCTGCTCATGTTCTCTCTAAAATAAACATCACAAAAAAAAAAAAAAAAAAAAAAGACAAAGATTCTAAATGAGCTCCCTCAATCCAGAAGATTCCTCCAAAGCCTCCATGCATAGTACTGCTCTTGGTGCCTTGAAAGTACAAAAGAAATGCAGGTGGCTTTCCTCTGTATGCAACCCACAGGGCATTAGGATATCTTTATGTACTACATCGGATCAAATCCATTGCTAGAAATCCCATTTCTGGTATGAGGCTACAATGGGAAAAAATACTTCTGTAAAAATTTGTATTCACAAATAACATACACAATGTGACCCTGACCCCTTAATAGGATTAGGTGTCACCATCCTGCTCCAGTAGTAAGCCCGAACACTTCTCTATCATGAAAATAGTAGGTCCTCTCACCCAATCTCCACTTGACCCTTATGAGGGGGTAGGAACTGCTATTACCTCATTAGTTGAGGAAACTGATGCAGAGGTGTTAACATACCCAAAATAACATTAAGTGATCAAACTGAGATTGGAACCTGACTTTTCCAAAGCCCATGCTCTAAGGCTGTAAACCACTTAACCATTATTCCAGATGGCCTCCATTATAGTACAAGCTCGGTAGGAAGGGGCTAGATATTTATTGAATGAGTCTCAGTTCAGACCTCTTGAACTTACTCCCAGATCTGCACTGAGAAGAAAATGTCTTTCACTCTTGACAGGAAATAAGCACAACATCTGACACTGCATTGCTAGAATTAGCTTTTGAGAATTTTGGTCCAGTAATGGAGGCTCAACCATCAACCCTTAAAGCAAAGTTACCCTCCCTTCTGCCTCCTTATCCAACAGATGCCAGTTACACTGAGGCCTCAAGGAGATGGGGAGAAGAGTGGAAACAAAGTATAGAATGGGGTATTTCTGCAAAATGATGTTGTAAATAATGGTTGATAGGATCATGAATTGGTACTCAAGAAGTTTTCTAAACATCAGCTAGGCTTTTTGTTTGTTGGTTTAATATTCTCTACCCTCTATTCAAAAATGTTTTAGAGTTGAATAGGTACCACCTCTACTATTGGGTATACCTGTCTCACCACAGGTTACATTAGCCAGCCTTGGTACCTTTTTGATGAAAGAACTATTATGTTCAGGAATTTCTGCACAGATCCTCTGTAAAAAGTCCTTGCAAATGGTAAGGTTTTAATAAGCTGGTGATGCCAAATACTGTAACAAACATTGGTAATAACGATCATGTAGATTTCTCTGGGCCTAGATGTAGCCTCAGCATATTATTTATCAATACTTCAAGCAGCCATCATTCCCACTAGATATAATATTGTCATCCCTGCTTAAGGCCACCGTCAAGAATAGCCTGGAAAATAATGGAACTCAGGGGATTCCAAGAACTTCTAAGGGGAGTAGGCAGAGGGAATATGCTGGGGAGTTCTGTAAAGAACGGAAGGAAATCCATCAATAGGCTTTAACCTACTCTATGTACACACTTGCACATCTAAATGTACTTCTTGGAAACCAAAGAAGCTATAAAGCAATTTGAGCTGAACGTTCCCCACTCTGCATGAAAGCCACTTCAATGAAGGCAGTCTATTATATAAAGTTGTACTTTATCGACCTCACACCCTCCCTAACCTAGTCGCCTCCATAATGCTCTCATTCATACCAACGCTCCTAGGGAAAGCTAGATACAGCACTGAAATTTTCAACAAATCCTAACATGAACTTGGGCTTTAAGGAACACAGAAAGTATGTTTTCTATTCTAGATGAAAGCATGGTCTCCTCCAGCATGGTTCAGTTGTTCACAACTGTCATTTAGCAACTGAGGGTACTTTTGCAAGCTGGTAGTTTCCAGTGTCTAGTTTGCCATATTGACTTCTACCCAAACAATGAAGTTTTTTTTGTTTTTTTTCAATCGGTAACTCACTTTTGTTTGTTCTTTCAGCTCCTTTGAAGATTATGAAACGGAAGAACCTGTCTCTCCCTCTGAAATTGGAAACAAAGGCAATAAAAGTCAAATAGTAACCTCAAGCCTTTCAGAGAAATGTGGAAAGCTTCAGTCAGTGGATGAAGAATAGCTGCCAAGATCTACATGAAAGAGATATGTATTTTAAATCTTTTTCTTGTGGAGATGCTCCAGTTTGCATACTGCTTTTTAAAGGCTTTGATTTCTGCAAGTGTGTATCTGCACTAGGAACTTTAAGACATTAAGCAATAGATCTGGATACACATGCTCAATTTGGGGGACTCCTCCAGTTTGCCTCGAACCCCTTACAAACCTTTTTCTCCAAACAAATACAGTGATATACATCACCTTCCAAAGTCTGTGAATCCGCACTCTTCACCCCTGAATGTACCAGCGATCTCTTGGGGACAGTGCCAAGTACAATTCTCTGCACAAAAGCAGGAGTTGCCTCTGTTGTCCAGCATCCCTGAGGTCCCTCAGGGCTCCTATGGAGCCCAGAAGAAGCCTTCCCTTGCAGAAAACTTGAGTCAGAAAAACTCTGGAACTTGAGAAAGCAGTTAAAAGGCCTCCAGAAGTGACTTACCCCTGGTAATAAAAGCACTGCCAGAACATCTCAGACTTTTTAATATGTGTACTGGAGTTCAAAGATCTTGAACTTATTACTTGGTTTAACGTAATTTCACAATGACCTGCCAAACTGCTAGTCACTTTACATCCTCAGGTATTGTAACCACTGGGCTTTCCAACCTTGCTGGCAAGCTCTGCATAATCTCTCCCCATCCTGACTGTGGATCTTATATAAAATAGGATGAAAAACACTTCTAAGTACAGGATTTGACTCATACTTGAAAAAATTTCCTTTTATCTAACATTTGTGGAGAATTACTGAATGACTTATTAATCTTCAAATTAGTTGATGCCCCCCATCTACATTTCCTATCAAAAGGCCTACTTGAAGACTTCGTGATATATGAAAATTTTTACTAGATGTATTCATCACTGAATATTACACTAAGCCAACAGTAAAGGCCTCAATCTAAACATTATCCATTCATGTTGAAAACAAACTATTTCAAATATTCCATCACCTCAATATTTAGCACAAAAATGGAAGAAAACCATAATGCCACCCATAAAGGAAACCAGTTTCATCTTTACTATATAGTAGATGTGTTCATTACAGAATTCTACCTTTTTTTTAGCAAGCCACAATGCAGCCAAATCCTGCAATATCCTTAAAAACTGAAAATAAATTATTTAAAAGGATGGAAATTTCTAATAGCGTAAGTGAAAGAAACCCCCAAGAAACTTTTTAACAACTATCTCTGTCAAAGTCATCACCTTTTCCCTGGGTTTTCTGCTTTAACCACAGTCCTGAATGTCAGAATAGCTTCCCTTGCCACCCTGCTTTCGTTCCCCCTTACTGGTATGCAAGTCAAACAATGAAATAAACTTTGGGCTATGGTAGGCAAAAAGTAGAGATAAGGGCAATTTAGGAAATGCACCATCAACCGAAAGTTATTTTACTGATACAGTTTGCTGTTATTTTACCTTTTATGATCAGAACTAATCTTCCATTTAACTGTTACAGAAAGCATAAATATTAAAATTTGGTATCTAACAGTTCACAAAGAACTAAAAGCTTAAAAATGACTAAATTTTTAGGAAAAATTATATGCAGTAACTTAAATAGACTAGTAAATTAGGATTAAAAGTTTATGTATTTGTGATACATGAACTTTACCATCTATCTCATCCACCCTTTTACCAGGGAGAGAAAGCAATTTTATTTCACATAAAATATTAAAAATAATTTTTAATTAGCCAAGATAGGATTTAAAGGTTTTATTATCCATAATGGTCTAAAATATTTCTAAGCCTCAACAAAAAGTAAAAAAATTCAATATACATTTGATTTTTTTTTTTTTAATACTATTTGGCTTTTTACCTCTGTACCTTGTGTCTCCTTACTGAAATCCTCTTGCTTTTACTTTGGTCTGTACTTTGTTTCAAAAGTCTGTAATTATAAAAAGTAACAGCTAACAGTATCATTCCATTTAAGATAAAGCTATTTTAATTTAGGTTACCCAAAGTAACGTATTTTCAGACAGAAGCGTTTTACTGTACTCCTAAGAGTTGAATGTAAGAAATGTGAATTCTGAGAACTAGGACAGTATATATATGACTTTCTGGTAAAGATTTCACTAAATATAATCATTACTGCCCAACTGGAAATTTCAAGTTTTTACAATATCTCTGACTCCTTGATAAAAACTGAAGGTTATCATGGTCTTAATGCTAGTCAATGAAAATGAATTTCATAACATTAATTGCCGAGGTAATCAAACTAATGAAATTCCGTGTATTTTCTCTGCATCTTATCTATGTCACCATGTCAAAGTATTTATAAAATTCTAGAATCTAATGAGGTAAGGCATTTGCTCAGTTTTTGGAAATGTTAAAGTGTGTTTGGGTGGAGAAACCTGCATGACTTGTTTTTGTTTTTCCCTTTTTGCAAAACTAAATAAAGACAAGTTGTCAAATATGAACCATGTTCACGAAGATAATCACTACACACTTTTGGTTTTATTCACCCTTGCAACTCATTTTTATGTTTGAGAGAGTAACACTGTAAATTTGAGTTTCAAAGAATAACTCTGAACCCCTGGGGAAAACTATAAAGAAAGATTTAGAAGGATAACACCTCATAACTGAGAAGGGATTTCCTCTGGAGAGGAATAAGGAAGAGGACTAGATATTGGGAATAAGAGGTTTACAAGGATCAAAAACTTTAGCCTTGTATATAATGTATTCTTTTTAAAAAACTGTAACTAAAACTTTTTTAGAAAGGAGGGAGAAAAGTTAAAATATCATCCAAGTATTAGATTCCAACACTATACTTTGAACTCAGTATTCTCTAAAGCATTTTTGTATTTGTCACCTATGATACGGGAAAGAAAATTTTATTTTTCATCTGTTATAAGACTTTTCTTCAAGGTCACCACAGAATTGTTTCAAGAATACTAAGAACAGAGTGAAATAAAAGAAATTCTTTATCCTAGATCCATATTATAGCTCTGCACAGAAATGTAGACTTAATGAAGCTAACCAAAAAGATAAATCACCAGCTATAAAAATTCTCTACCAAATAAGGTGAAAGATCATTTGATTACATACATTAATAACAAAGACTCAAAGAACAAATGAAGATGTGTCATATTAAAAGCTGTTATTGTTTTGGTGGTTTCAAATCCTGATAAAGTAAATCCAGTTACTTCAGTAATAATTTCTTAATCATCCCTAGTTAGCCACTGGTCAGCATTCCTAAATAACTCATGGTATAAAGAAAAACAATATAAAAATCAAGGCACTGTAATTATTCTTCCCCAGATGTATATAATATAGGCCATTCAGAGCATGCTATCCCAAACTCCTCAGTATTCTACAACATAGAATTAGAAAACTAACATTTATTGATAGAATTAAGGTGTAATACAGGTTTCCAAAAATGTGGCAGTGAGAATACCAGCATAAAAAAGAGAAACTTGTGCTAAAAACAACCTGAATTCATCATTGGCAATATTACATAACAATCAAGGCCCTCACATACTAATGATTTCCGCTTTGTCTATATTGCCAACCTCCCATGCATCAAAAAACACAAAACTAAAATTATCAAACTTGGGAAGCAATAAAGTATTCTATGAATTTTAAGATCATAATATTAGGAAAGTTTGGGAGATTTGCAAAATATATCCTAATCATCCATGTGTACAATCTCAGTTCTAGTCATTTTTGCAGTGATCATTAGTGAATAAAGAACAGATTTACAAGTTTATATAGCAGGGCATCTGAGTTCAACACAAAACTGTTACAAACTTTAGGCAAATACATGTTGCATAAGACACTGCTAACACTTAGAGGAATTAAATAAAATTCCAAAACTTGGAAAGCAAATAAAGACAAGACAACTAAGAAGCATTTTCCACCATTTACTCTTGTTATCAAAAATAGTTCAACTCTTCTTGCAAAACAAAAACAAAATAGTACATACTGGACACATACATCACATTTTTCTTCCTATGGCTTTAGCCCACCCCCACCCCACCAAAAGAGACAAAAAAAAAAAAAAAAAAAAGGCCCAACAACAACAAAAACAACTCTACCTGACCACATTCACAGAAAATGACACCAGGATACACTACAAAACAGAAGGAGGTGTCATCTGCTCTGTGTCCAAAGGTTTCTTCTCCATGTCTTGTACTAGGTGAGTAACCATCATTGAGCATGCTGTGTGCCAAATCAAAACATAACTTCAACATGTCAGATCTCATCAGAGATGGTGAACGTAGTAGAAATTGGAAATTTTCCAGCAGTATTTTTCTTTAAATAAGCACTGTCAAAGCAGCAATTCTTCTTTTAAATCATAAGGTCATTTCTTTACAACCTAGTCAGTCCTTGTTTTGTTTGGGCTGTGCTCTTTTCAAGCAACTGACTAGATTTCCCTTCAACAGAATGTTTGTACTTGTCTCCCCCATAAAAATTAAAGGGAAGACATGCATTTAAACTGAAACACAGTTTGTGCTTTACATGCAAAAGAGCATTCTAAAAAAAAAAAAACAACCTCCTAGCTTCAAACCTACCTAAATGCACAGGCTTCATAAAAAGGCATTTTTATTTGGCCTCTATAAAGAAGCCTTCATAACAAATAGCACCGAAAGAGAAAGAAAAGAGAAGGAGCATATTCAAAATAAAGGATGAAACTATCAGAGGAACAACAACAAAAAAAAAAAATCAAAGAAGTGGCCAATAGCAATAAATACAATGCATAAATCTGGTTAAGTTTTGGGGCATTATTCCAAAATTATTTTAAATAAATCCCAACTTCTAAATAAAAATTTTTATAATTTTTTTTTAAAATTCTGTCACATTTTATAATCTAAATTCAATTACCTTCAGAATAAAACTGCTCTTCTCCACTTCATTTATCTAATCATAACATTGCTAAAAGTGAAGGAAGGATTTCAAATTTTTTCCTAGAAATGAGTCAGACGTTAACTATAAAAGGGACTCAATTCAGAAGAGTTCTATAGCATAAACAGCTAAACATCTGCAGTCTGACAGAATTTCAGTTTGTTCACTTTTTAAAAGACAGATTTCAACATTCTAATGAGGGGCAAATTTTCTTTCATAATACTGCTGATTTAAGAACTGCTACATACACCAGTAGCCAATTTTCATGATCAGAAATGGTATTACATCAGCACAAAGGTTGAGCTGGACACATCAGCTTTTCAACAGGAGAAACATCAATAGCATCTGAAGGCAGCACTGAGTCTCCTGAACAAACTAATGGCTACTTTTTCACAAAATATTAGCACAATCTTTATGGACTGACTAGATACCACTTCCTTACACTTTAATCATAAACTTTGATTATGCACAAAGCATGACCATAAACAATGAGGTTAATGTTATTTTCCTTGCCAAAGTTCATTTTGTATAAATCAGTTGCATCAGCATTTGTTCTCAAACTATGAGGTTCTGTAAGAACTAAGGACATATAGTTGTAGGGTTACTCCTCCATTATCTGCAAACTATTTCCCCGACACTAACACATATAACTTAGCAATGAAAACACTTGATACAAGTGATCTATATGCAGGAGCTCCGGCAAGTTAAACCAACAAAACCATAGCTGCCGTAAAACTGTAGCTATTTCCCTACCAGAGGTAGGTTTAAAGACCCACTGATTTAACAGTCGAATCTCATGTCTATAGCTTCATCCAAACTTTTATCATCATGTGTACTGGCAGCTAAAAACGTTGTTACTGGGGACCCTGTGACATTAATTACACTGGTGCTGGTACTAGCATTGCGTACAGCAATGCTAGTCACATTAATGCCCAAAGTGAGCCTGGTCTGCTCCAAGGCCTTTTCTGGCACAGCAAATGCCTCCAGCTTCTTCTCCCCATTGGCCATATAGGAGTTTTGGCAGCCACGACATATACAATCTAAGCAGGCTTTGCGGTTAGAGTAGCAAGGGCAGCGTTGGCCGCGGCATGTAAGAACACTTGGATTTTGAGTAGCACGCCCACATTTACACCCTTTCTTTTCCTGGGGTTTTTTATACACAGTCTTGGTAGGACTTCCTGGCATAAAATGGTGACTAGGAATCTTTTCCTTTACTGTTTTGTCTTTTTTAAGAATACCTGGCTTGGTTTTAGAGTGAGATTTCTTGGATCCATGTTCATGACTCTTTTTCATGCTTTTAGTAGATAAAAGTACAGTTTTGCTGATTTTGGGTGTTGTGCCTCCATTGGGAACAGTTGCTATAGGTTGAAGAGAAATTTTGCTCTCTCGTTTCACTGTCACAGGAGCAGATGCCCCCAACGTTGGGCCTCGGATAATAGTAGAAATTGGAAGTGGCTGAACCTTCTCACTGTCACTTTCTGATCTGGATCGTTTTCTATTCAATTTTGCTACTTTCGGAGTTGCTGCCGTACATGATAACCCATGAAGTGCAGGGCTGGTGGACATAAAAACATTATGGCTAAGAGACTGGGAAGAAAGCTGCAGAAAAGGTCCATTGGATACAGTGGCTTCCAAGTTGGGCTGCAAATTAGGGCAACAAACCTCTGTATTTGAAACAGTTTCTAAGCTGCGAAGCACTTCCTCAACACTCAGTAATAAAGAATCACCGGGTTTTATATCTTCACTGAAACTGCAGATATCAATGCCTGTGGAGCATAAGTCAGTGGCTACTGTGTCACAGACAGGTGGCAAGCTGTCGGACAGATCCTCAGTTTTTATGTCAACAGTGTTACATACATCAATTGTGTTTGAATGTTCAGGTGAAGGAATATTTATACCAAATCTATCTATCGAAAGCCCATTATAAGTAGGCAAACCATTGATAACAGAACTGCCAATAGCAATGCTGAGGGTGCTTTCAGATATTGGAGATAAACTAGCTTGAGGATCAGCTGTGGGTTCTGAGGTCGAAGGTAAAGGGGAATGTGTTAAACACAAAGTAAAGGATGAATCTGAGGGTTTTTCTGTCTCCTCACAAAACAATGATCCATCATTAAGCAAAGCCAAAATATCAGAAGAACAGTCGACCGCTTCTATTATATCCCGTGCCAATGTAGTCTGTGTTATATATTCACATAGTTTTTTGTAGCAGTTCACTAGGATGCTTAACTGCTTGTTTTCCTCAAATTGCTCATAGTCTTTGCACCAGCTACATGAAGGTTTCATCATCATTTTCTTGCCTTTACAAGGTTTGCAGACATAATGTTGGCAGGTGGAGTTGGTGGGTGCAATAGGATCTTGTAGCAAATGTCCTAAGAGGGAAAAAGGAGGAAAGCAAAGATTTTAGTAAAACAAACTTATGACTTCGTATACTGAAGTTAAGATGAGATTTTAAGTAATCTATTGAGATGGGTTAAACTCACCAGACCAGGTAACAAAAAACAGATCTTACAGGAAATGGAAAAATACTCAATAGTGTACTTCACTTCCATGCCATATTCCCCATTCCTTTATCTCAAACCAGAATCTTCCTTGATTCTATGTTTCTCTCCCAAACAGTATGTTCTGGTCCACTTTCTTATGCTCTTCTCCAAAGGCTATAAAGAGGTGAAGATCAGTCACCAAAAGCACAAACTAAGCTTAAAACCCTTGGAACTTCAACCTAATGCAACACAATAATGCTGTTTATTTTGTATTAAACATTGGGAAAGAGAGACACTTAGTCCCCACCCTCATTAAACTCTGTTGAAGGGTATTAGTCAGTACCAAGGCATCTTCACCCAAAAAAGTATAATTTCAAACCATTTTACATTATATACACTAATCATAAACTAAGAAAAGATTAAAATATAGTTAAGATGAAAAAGAACTATGTTCATGTATCAAAAGAAAAAAGGAAGTACTACACTAAACTCAAATTGTTCTCCTACAGAAAATCAAAATACAGTGACAAAAAAAAATTATGTTTAAATGTTTCAAAAGGAAAAAAGGGGCATATTACCTGACTCAAATTCTTCTGACAAAATACAAATGATCCTAGTCATAAACCACAAATATCTGAAGTAAAGCAGTATCGTATAAAAGTGAAAATAGTCTTCCAACCAGATATAACTCCCAAATTAAAAATGACCTGTGTAGGTTGTGTGTCAGGAAGGGGAAAGCAACTAGATTCAGTCCCTATTTCCATCCTACTCCTCAAAGAAGCAATGTGCTTGGTCCTCAATTCAGGACAAATAGTTAGCAATAAAATCAAAGCAGCACCTATTTTCTCATACAAACTATGTAATTTAAGACTCAGGCATAGGAAAGAAGGTACTTTGAATCATAGGCAAGTGGAATCAGCAAACCTTCTCCCTTAAAAGCAATTATAAACCTGAAAATTTTTTTACAAAATGAGTCATTTTCATTTCCAAAGACATAAAATTATTTGAGAAGCATTTATGTTTGAAAAATGCTTGATTTTTATACTAATATGGATGTAAATTTAAAAAAATAAAATTTAAAAAAAGTTAAAATATTAAAAAATTTTTAAAAATAAAATAAAACAAAATAAATAAAGTAAAATAAAATAAAATAAGCTTGATTTCAACTAACAACATTGAGAATCTGTGGTGTTCTGGTCTGGGGCTGCCCAGTTCTCCCTGACCACCACCCAGCTCCATCAGTGTTACCCTATGAGGACCAGAAGCTGCTGTGATGGCAGGGGACTCACTCCATTTTTAGTGCAGAGGATAAAGCCAAGACCCAGAGACATGATCACTCAAAGTGACTTCTCGGAAGCTACTCAGCTGGAGAAGGCAAACAGCACAGTTCTTAGCAGCCTGAGGCTGCATAAGCCCAGGTTAAACACAGGATGAAAATTCACCCCGGAGCGCCTGGGTGGCTCAGATGGTTAAGCGTCCGACTTTGGCTCAGGTCATGATCTTGCAGTTTGTGGGTTTGAACCCCACGTTGGGCTCTGTGCTGACACCTCAGAGCCTGGAGCCTGCTTCAGATTCTGTGTGTCTCTCTCTCTGCCCCTCCCCTGCTCATGCTCTGTCTCGGTCTCTCAAAAATGAATAAATGTTTAAAAAAAAAGTTAAAAAAAAAAAAAGAAAATTCATCCCAAGTTGATCTATAAATTCAATGTAATCCTTATGAGAATCTCAGGTGAGTTGTTTCGTTTTGTTTTTTAATTGACAGATTGTTTCTAAAATTCTTAGGGAATCAGAGGACCTGGGATAGCCAGAACAATTTTTTAAAACAGCAAAGTCAGAAGACTTATTCTATCAAATTCCAAAATCATCTTTAAAGCTACAGTAATCAAAACAATGTGGTAGTGCCAAAAGGATAAGCATATAAATCAATGGAAAAGAGAGTCCAGAATGAAAATTCTTACATTTATAGTCAACTGATTTGTGCAACGAGCGCCCAGATAATTCAAAAGGGAGAGTATTTTCCACACATCACGTGGGACAATTCAATACTCAAATGCCAAAAACAAAAACCAACAACTGTTCAGATCCTTATCTTATAACACACACAAATATTAACTCAAAATGGATCACAAACACCTAAACGTAAGACCTAAAACTCTAGAAGAAAAACACAGGAGAAAATCATAACTTTGGGTTGGGCAAAGTGTTAGATGTGACATCAATACACAATCTTCAAAAGGGAAAAAAATATAAAATGGATTTGCACAAAATTAAAAATATGTGCTTCAAAAGACACCATTAAGAAAATGAAAAGATAATCCACAGACTGTGAAAAAGTATTTGTAAATGTATTTGTAAATACATTTGTATTTGTATATACAAAATACATTTGTATTTGTATATACAAAAAAGTATTTGTAAATGTAAAGTTGAAAAAGTAAATGATAAGGGGCTTATAACATATTAAAACATTTCATACAAATGAGTAAAAAGACAACTCTATATTAAACATGGGCAAAAGATTTAAAGAAACATTTCACCAAAAAAAATGAATGTCTAATAAGCACATGAACACATTCTCAGTATCATTAAAAGTAAAACCTTACCACACTGCTACACACCTATTAGAAAGGATAAATTCAAAATGACAGAAAGTACACCAACAGTTGGCAGAGATGTGGAGACACTAGAACCCTTCTGTATTGCTGGTGAGAATGTAAAGTATAAATCACATTGAAAAACAGTCTGGTAGTTTCTTTAAAAAGTTAAACATACATTTTACCATATAAACCAGGAATTCTGCTCCTAGGAACCTTCTCAAAGAGAAATGAAAATATACATCCATATAAATGTGAATATTTAAAGCTGCATTACTCACAATAGACAAAAACTGGAAACAATCCAAATGTCCATCAACTGGTAAGATAAACAAAATGTATATATTCCTACAACAGAATACTGTTCAGCAATTAAAAGAACCACTGGTATACATGCTACAACATGATTAACTTTAAAAACATGCTAAGTGAAAGAAGCCAGATGTAAAATAGTACATTACTGTATTATTTCATTTATATAAAATATCTAGAAATAACAGAAAAGTGGACAGTGGCTGCCTAGGGCTGGGACCAGGAACCAGGATTAACTGTAAATGGGCACAATGGAACTTTTTGGCCGTGATGAAAATGTTCTAATATCCTGGCAGGGTGATGGTTGCACAACTCTAAAATTAAAAAAACAAAAACAAAAACAAAAAAAACAAAGCACCAGTAGTTATGAAATCCAACCTTCCACTCAATATAAGACTTCTTAGAATAAATACCCTTGAATTTATTTAAGGTAGGATGGGGAAGATATGAATATAGAGATACATATGTATATGCTTAAAAGAATAAGCTGTAAGGTTAAAAGAATACCCTACTTATTGGAGAGAATGAACAAAGCAAACGGAAAGAACTACACTATTCTGGGTTTAACCTGTTTTGTAGCTTTTAACTTTCAAACCATGTAAATGTTTTACATAATTATATAACAAACTATTTTTTTTTTTATGTTTATTTATTTTTGAGAGAGAGCGGGAGACAGACTTCTTCAATGCAGGTTCTGCAATATCAGTGCAAAACCCAACATGGGTAAGAACCAATGTGGGTAAGAACCCACGAACCATGAGATCATGACCTGAGCCAAAGTCAGACACTCAACCAAGGCCACCCAGGTACCCCACAAACTAAAATTTTAAAAGAAATCCCTAAAAATGAAAAACAAGTAGTTATAATTTTATACCAAATTGATGGTATAACCATTCAAAGATTAACTATTTTAAATGACTTTGTAACACAGAAAATTGACTAATCCTAGCATCCTTGTTTTGTTTTTTCAGTAATCGCAATGTTGGTAAGTGTCAGTAGTTACTGTGAAAGTGTTGATGTCTACTGTAGGATAAAGTAAATGTGGATATCCTTGAAAGTCTGTTTTTTGTGGTTTTTGTAGTAGGAAGAAGTCAGAAGATAGAAAAAGTTAAGCAGAAAGTCCTGTAGTTCTGAATTTCAATTGACTTATCAGTATAAATTCATGTTTTCTTCTTAAATATGGAGATTTCCTAGCACTACACACTGAAAAGGCCTGGAAGCAAGGGACTAACCCCAGTAGCAATAAACTCAGATAATGGTACTGAAAAACAATTTCCTATTCAAAGGAATCAGGGCTTCTTGGACAAATAACTGTTTCCAGAACTGTGACATAAATTAGACAAGATGAATTTTGATTACCTTGTTACTAGAAAGCAAGGAAATTATCAAAGATCATAACTGTGTTAAAGGGACTCAGGAGCAAACCTGAAGAGGTTCCTGCTGACCAAACATGAACAAATCTGAACATGCATAAATAAAATGGAATGAAGCATATCTAAAAAGTTCAAATCTCTGAGTTCATGGATGGATTTAAGGGAGGGAGGGAGGGAGGGAAGAAGAAAAGAAGGAAGGAAGAAAGGAAAACTCAGTTTCAGGATGCTAGTGAACCAGCTCATACTTTCAAAAGTGGTAAATAAAGAGCAAGCATTCTTCAAGTATTCTGACTTAACTATTTATCAACTACACTACCAAGTAACCCAATCATAGATGACAAGTTTCTCTTTACAGGAATAATTGCAGCTAATAAATGAAGAACACATGATATAATTTGAATGTCATCATTTTGTAACCCCTAATAATATGCAAACTGTACAAGCTAAGTGGTAAGGACTGCCTTCATTCTATCACTGATCTTTACAACAGTCACTTCAATCAAAACTCCCCCTGAAATACCAAACACCTTAAAGGATTTATACCTTACACATCTTTGTATCCCTTTCTGAGGTATTAAGAGAGTATGTCTAATACTGAGAACTGAAAATAGAGTAGAAAGCATCCAAAAACTCTGATTCAGTATTCCACCACCACTGAGTTCTTAAGAATCTCCATTACCTGGTTTCGTATTACCTACTGGATTGTCCAATCATTCCCCAACAGAAATACTTTGATCTGTAACGTACCATTAAAGATGCCTTTAGGCAATCTTGTTTTATGCACTCAGCTAATCATCCTAACTCCCAAAAGCTTCCCAGAGGGTTCTTTACACTTCACAACAAAGGCAGCTCCAGCAATAGGAGGAAGAATTGAAAAAGATTCAGGGGGTTCTTAGAGCTAGGTAAGTGTTACCCATATACCTATTATATGCCCCCAAGGAAACTCCTCCCCACCATCCAAAAAAAGAAATGTTAGATAACACTTCTACAACTGTAAAAATACATCTAACATAGAAAATAAAATGGATGGGCATTATGAATCAAGGGGAAATGTATCACTCACTGCAGACTCTACTATAAAAACTGAGGAGGAGGGACACCTGAGTGGCTCCAGTTGGTTAAGGATCTGACTCTTGATGCTCAGGTAATGATCTCACGGTTCGTAGGTTTGAGCCCCACAGCGGGCTCTACACTGACAGCACGGGGGAGCCTGCTTGGGATTCTCTCACTCTCTCTGTGCACCTCCCTGGCTCGTGCACACTTGTGCTCTTTCTCTCTCAAAATAAATAAACTTGGAGTGCCTGGGTGGCTCAGTCGGTTAAGCGTTCAACTTCAGCTCAGGTCATGATCTCATGGTTCGTGGGTTCAAGCCCTGTGTCAGGCTCTGTGCTAACAGCCCAGAACCTGGAGTCTGCTTCAGAGAGCCTCTCTCTCTTCCCCTCCCCCACTCACACTGCCTCTCTCTCAAAAATAAACAATTTTTTTTTAATAAACAAAGTTAAAAATTTTTTCTAAGTTTAAAAAAAACCGGGGAGAATTTGCAAAGTTTAATTTTAGCTTTGATCATATTCCACATAGTTTCACATTCAAGTGCAAAAAATAACTTGCTCAAAAAAACACATCTGATTTCAAAAAATGTATTGTTCGTGATAGAAAAATTTCTCACTGCATTGCCTTGAATCCTGAACCTGCAATATATCTCAGGAAATATTTCCTTTACATAATACAAGTTGTCTAGTAACTAAATGAATTTGATAATATGTGCTCTGTTTTAAACATTAAATGATGCTATACTGACCCCAAAAGACTAACGACTCAATACTCATTTTTTACTTCTCAACTAAAAAAAGTTACTAATTGTTTATCTGTTCTCCCTCTTATTAACTGTTCCCATCCCCAAATCAGCCAATTATAATTTGAAACTAAGTCTTAGTTTTAGATTACCACAATGGCAATTCTAGGAATTTCTAGGAATACAGAACTGCAGGTAATTAATTTACTAATATACGTAATACCAGATTTTTTAATGTTCTTAATTTTGTGAAACTTTTTATTACAATAAAATTTTCAGACAAAATCAGAAAATAGTACAATTACCCCTCATATATTACCACCCAAATTTAATAATTATCCAGATTATGCTACATTTGCTTCATATACCCTTTTGTTAAGTATTTCAAACAAGTCCCAGATCGTTAATTCACTTCTCTATATATAAACATCAGTATTAATCACTACAAAATACTTTTTCTTCTAAGCTGCAATGCCATTATCACACCTAAATCAACAATCTAAGTAATTTTTAAGCCATACTTAGCTTTGAGAAAAAACTTTTAAAGCACTAGAAAAGGGCTTTAATTCAGCCATCAAAACATATTTCATAGGGGCGCCTGGGTGGCTCAGTCGGTTAAGCATCTGACTTCGGCTCAGGTCATAATCTCGCGGTCCGTGAGTTCGAGCCCCCCATCAGGCTCTGTGCTGACAGCTCGGAGCCTGGAGCCTGTTTCGGATTCTGTGTCTCCCTCTCTCTGACCCTCCCCCGTTCATGTTCTGTCTCTCTCTGTCTCAAAAATAAATGCTAAAAAAATTTTTTTTAAACAGATTTTATAAATTACACTTTTCTCAATAAACATGCTTTTTAGCCATAAAACTTTCCCACAGATTTAACATACATGACTCAAATCATTACTTTTCAGTATTAGTATATCAAAGCTAGCATTTGGATTGGTTGCCATGCATTTTATCCCTACCACTGAAGAGAATAAATGCATCAAGATTTACAGAGCAGCTAAAGTTTGAAAGACCACCACCACCAAAATAAATAAACAAATTTTAACTAGGTCCCACATCAGCTTGCCCCTTCTCCATTCAAGGAAAAGGCACTCCTCCCTGGCATAAGCAAACAAGAATATCATTAATCTCTGAGCAAACTCTTCTAAACACATAAATGATCCCAATTTTTTTTTTTAATTTTATTTTTCAACGTTTTTTATTTATTTTTGGGACAGAGAGAGACAGAGCATGAACGGGGGAGGGGCAGAGAGAGAGGGAGACACAGAATCGGAAACAGGCTCCAGGCTCCGAGCCATCAGCCCAGAGCCTGACGCGGGGCTCGAACTCACGGACCGCGAGATCGTGACCTGTCTGAAGTCAGACGCTTAACCGACTGCGCCACCCAGGCGCCCCAATGATCCCAATTTTTAAAAAAGCAACTAACTGGCAATTCATTCACTTCAAAATACCACTGGTAAAAGTAGCCATACTATACATTTTATGTTGACATGCAGACTACCAAGTAAATTAGGTCTTACTCAGGTACAAAAGCAAGATCTGCTTCTCCACTTTAACTGTGACAGCACTTAACTCCACTAATATTTTCACCAGATTACTGGGGGAAATTAAGTTTAGGGAGTGCAGAGAGGGGACACAAGAAAAAGAAAAAGTGGTTATTGCTCAAATGTTTAGCAAAAGTTGTTAATGACTAAAAAATGATCCAGTGAACACTGGAACTGGCAATAACAATAAAATAAAACCTACAATGGCAAAAGCTACTACAGGTTAAAATGTAATATAAACAAATTAGACATGAACAACAGAGGGACTAAAGAATCACTGGTTCTCATTTTAGAGTTTATATGGGAAAAAAAGATCCCAATGTAAGTAATTTCTGTAAAACGAAAACTGATTTAAAAAAATGGAAAATGGTGGGGCACCTAGGTAGCTCAGTCAGTTAAGCATCTGACTCGATTTCGGCTCAGGTCATGATCTCAACTGTTTGTGGGACTGAGCCCTGCAATGGACTCTGAGCTGTCAGTGTGGAGAGCCTGCTGGGATTTACTCTCTTTCTCTCTCTCTCTCTCTCCTCCTCTCCCTGCCTCCCTCCAGCATGCACTCACTCTCTCAAAATAAATAAATAAACTTAAAAAAAACAGAAAATGGTTTAAGGAATTAATCTATCTCAATGGTTTAATTTTGGCATTTGACAAAAATGGATCATATAATTCTAAGTAAAATGGCATATGCACAAAAGAGCATTTATCAGAACCAAAACATTCTGTATTTATCACCAACCCCTCTCCAGAACTCCTCCCAGAAATGCTTCTATTATAGCAACAAGGATTGCCTAATCAATAACCTCAAATAATGCAAGTAATTTTATATAAATCTTACTTGTATCTGAGATGATACTTGAGGATCAGGAAAAATTAGCCAAAGACTCACATGAACAACATCCTGAAATGCCACTATCAGAAAGTGAAAAATGCACACAGGCAGGTCATGGTTAATGATTAAAACCGTAATACCACTTCTCAAGAAGCATTCTTGGAAACTAGAATATTAAACACTCAAGGAATCCACAAGAAGACACAAATCTTACAATACTTATATATATGGGAAAATATCTGGGAAGAGGGGAAAAAAAGATCAATCTTTTTAAATAATACCTCAACCAGTTTTACTAAAATAATGAAAGAGAAAAATTAAAATAGTACAGAACCCATCAATTGTAAAACATGTGGCATTCTACAAAAGACAGGAAGCAGTTTTTTGTTTTTGCTGATAACGCAAGCAACATAAAAACAGAAGAGATACCACAAAAGATACATTCCTATATATTAACTCAGTAAAATGTTTCCCTAACAATCTAGATTTGCTTCCCAACAAATGGACCCATATCAAAACTAATTAGAAAATAAAAAGCAACCATTAACTCTTATTAGAGTTATAAAGCAAAGGGAAGAAAAGAATAAATGACAAAACTTTACTTACTAAAATGAAATCATTATATTCCACAAGATTTTCTTAAAATCATTCCTGAAGAAACTTAAGAAAAAAATAGTACTAACTGGTTATCTTAAAATACTCAAAAAAAGTAGAGTTCTTAAATAGAAAGTTTTCCAGTTTCACGCATATTACTGAATCAAGCAATTACTTTTGAATAAGTTAAGGTACATTTCATCAGCCATTCCTTTCCAAATGGCACAGATAACTTCACTGACCACCTTGAATATGTCTACAGTCACATAAACAAAAAGAAATACTGACAAAGAGAGGGGAGCTTTATTAAAAGCAAGAAGAATGTTGTTGCCAGCCAAATGACATTGCTCTGAAGCTTTTGGATCCAAGACAGGATGGTAACTTATAGCAATGACAAAACATTTGACTGAATGATGACAGGTGGCACACTTGATCTTGGAAAGGCACTCTCAAAATGCTGCAGGCAGAAAATCAAGTATTTTGTTTAGGAATGTAGTCTTGGATTCTGCTAGGCACATCTTTCCTCAACCATGAGGGCAAGACTTTTGTATAGACTCAATCTAACCGTATTTGTTTCAAATAGACTTCATAGACTTCCATTCTCTACAGTATGACCACAAAAGAAAAATTGGCCATATTTTTAAAATTCTCAAGAAAAATCAATGAAAACATGAGTCTGATCTCAAATGGGGTGAAGGTCAACTTTCAATTTACATAGGCAATAAAAACAAGACAGCAGAAATACAAACAATGAATGATGGGAGAAGGAGGGAAAAAGCTAACTAAATGCCAAGATCTTTGTTCAACATGTTTAAGAAAGTATTCCTCTTTTTATCCCATCCTAAAACAAGTCCTAATGATTTTTTCTGTATGTTTGGCACTATAAAATTAAATTTTTTATTACATTATTACACAATTTTATCTTTCAACATTTGCCTGGATATTTCCCAGAAACATGGAAAACTGGTAGATGTTAATCCTTTAAAGTTTGGCAAATCTGTTATAAATCAAAAGAAATTTTAAAGTTCATCAGTGTTGGAAGTCAGGTCCCTAGCCACTCAAACTCTTAAGTGTGCCAGAAGTTTCCCTGGGGCACTCAGGATTACCACTTGCAGAGAAAGGAAGGAAAAGGAAGGAGCTGACGAAGATCAAGTTAGGCTGGGATAGAATCACAACAAAGGCCTCAGATGACCCCACTGGAAGCTCTGAAACTCAGAACTAAGATGGGGCTTAAGGATGCCCTACGTTGAGGCAAGGGACCCAGGTCTTTAATAGACTGGTCTTCAGACACAGGCTACTCCCAGGAAGGGGTGTGAGCTTGACTGAGAGGTTCTCTTCGTCCAAGGGCAATTCCCAGGAAGGTCTGACAGCCCCAGCAACACTCTCAGTGATTAAGAGAATGAAGTCTTTCAATCTTGAGTGGGGATTTGGGTAGTGCATATATGGCATTCATTATAATTAGTTAATTCTGTTAACTGTCCAAATCTGATCAATTTTGAGTAAATATATGTAATGAATAATAATGATGTGCTTTTAAAAGAGATTTGGCCTGAGGTGCCTGGGTGGCTCAGTCAGGTGAGCATCTGACTTTGGCTCAGGTCTTGATCTCACGGTTAGCGGGTTTGAGCCCCGCTGTCAGGCTCTGTGCTGACAGCTCAGAACCTGAAGCCTGCTTCAGATTCTGTGTCTCCCTCTCTCTCTGACCCTCCCCCGCTCCCACTCACTATCTCAAAAAAAAAAAAAAAAAAAAAAATTAAGAGACTTGGTCCTCCATTTATTAAAGCTATAAAGTGACTATCTAGGTTCTTTCCAGTCCTAAAATTTGATGATTATAAGATTTTATGGCAAGATTCATAGAGTGTATCAAAAGTCTTACCATTGGCTATCATTAATTATTGAGGTCACAGAAAGTTCTATCTGGTATGTTGAAATTTTCTATAAAAGTTTCAAAATAAAATCCAATAAATGTTGCAAATTACCAGAGGCTTTACATATTTAAATATTCTCCCTCTTTCCCCACTTCCCACTGTCCTCACACCCACTCCTGTCCAACATACACACACACAAACACCCTTTTCTTCTTTCCTCCAAGGTAAGTCTTCCATCCTCTACTGCTCTGGCTCCAATCCTCCCTTCATCAGTTACCCACCTAACTATTCATACCTTTTCACATTTCTACTTTCAACCTTCCTTCCCTATAGCAATTTCCCTTCCAGTTGTTCATATACTAAAGTATTTCCCTAGACTCAATCTTCTAAAGGAAGGTAAAAATTGCTGCTCTCAAACCAATGGGCATTTCTTGTTGATCATTCTTCCTTAAAAGGAAGGGTTGCTCTCCTCTGTTCTCTCCTAACACTGTCTCCTCAACGTCTTACATCTTCTTCTTCTGTCGTCTCCTTAATTTCAGTATTCCCCATGTTTCTATATTAAGATCCATCCTTCTTACTCCATTCCAGTGTTCCACAGTAATCTTGGTTCACAGACCCCTTTGAGAATCTCATTATACACACAGGCAAAAAAACAAATTGCTGTATGGAATCTCATAGGGATCATGAATCTTTCTGAAGGAGAGATACGATACCCCAAGTTAAAAACTGCTCCACACATTCCTTCCAGAGTGATTTGCCCATAAAGCTGGTTCAATTACCATTTATAAACTGAATCTTTACCTCTGGTTCTAATCTTCTCTCCTAAGTCCAGACCCATTTATCTAACTGCCTACCAGGAATCTCATCTCTCCTTTGATCACTCAAACTAAACAAGGGAAAATATAAACATACTTCCCCTAACCCCCCACCTAAAAACCTGCTCCTCCTCCTGCATCCCTTATTCTCTTGGATGCTGAGATTATTCACCCAGAAATCAAACTAGATAAACTTGATACACCATCTAGTCTCTTCACCAGAATTCCACATCTGGGCTCCAGAGTCTCACTGCATGTTTCTAAGTCTGCCAGGTCCACCCTTCAGGTTTAATCCCCATGACTACTCCTGCCTTAACTGAACCCTCACCATTTCTCACCCTGAATACTGCAAGTTTTCTAGCTTCTCTTCCTGCCTTGACTTCACCTGCTCCAGGCCACCTTCCACACTACCACCAAGTAATCTTTCTAGAACACAAGTCTGATTTTGTCTCTCTTTTCAAAACCCCTCATAAAGACATAAAAAATGTAAAACAAAAAACCTTTAACCAGCCTTTAAAACCTTTAAGCAGCCTTTAAAAATCCAAGGACCTTTCAGAATCTGGCCCCTACCAAACCTCCCCACCCAAAACTTCATACCATTAAGCTTTTTCCATCCCCATTCCATTCCATACAAACTCCATATTCCATCCTCAGCTACCACTGGACACTCCAAAACATGCCATGCTTACTCATTCCTCTGTGAATTGCTCTTCCTAGAATGTCCTTCCTTCCTTGTGAAGTAAACTATTCTTAAAAATCAATTCAAATATGACCTCCAAGAGGAAGCGTTCCTTAATTCCTACCCCGCAGCTTATTTAAAAAAGCACTCTGGGGGCGCCTGGGTGGCGCAGTCGGTTAAGCGTCCGACTTCAGCCAGGTCACGATCTCGCGGTCCGTGAGTTCGAGCCCCGCGTCAGGCTCTGGGCTGATGGCTCGGAGCCTGGAGCCTGTTTCCGATTCTGTGTCTCCCTCTCTCTCTGCCCCTCCCCCGTTCATGCTCTGTCTCTCTCTGTCCCAAAAATAAAAAACGTTGAAAAAAAAATTTTTAAAAAAGCACTCTGCACAGTCGCCTAATATATCACTTCTCACAATATACTGTCACCATTCACTTGGTTTCATTCAAGGCTAGAAACTTATTTAGCTCTCTATTTTTAAGCCCATGTTGGCACATAAGCCAGCACCTAATAAAGTACAATGAATGAATTACAAAAAGCACATTAGAGCTGGGAGTGACCTTGGAAATCAACTTGTGCCATTTTAACCAAGATGGACTTTCATAAGATTACACAGCTTGTTACTGAAAATAAGAAATAGAAGCAGAATCTACTGATTCCCAACCTAGGGTTTTTTCTACTTACCCAGCATCATCCCTACTTCTGCTATTAAGTCCATGACATCCACTGAGACATTTCAGTTTCCTTCATCAAAAAGAATGATCACTGAAACTGGGCTATAGAAGAATCAATTATTAACCATAAGATGTGAAACCTTTTGAAGGGAAAGAAGAAACAGGCATGGGTACTGGCAATAATGGATAGTGGGGGGTGGGGTAGGACAGAAAAAGTGACAGTAAGGGGAGGATGGATGCTCAACAATAGTTTTGTGAGGGTCAGGAAATCCTTACTGCACAGAAACTGAGGCTACAAGAGTCCTGCCTGGATTCTCTATACACCAACTTCAATTTCTAATGAAGTTCAATTTCTAAAGTTAAGCTTAAATGTTCCAAGTGAACACATATGCTATATAAAGCACTGCACTATGTTCCTACAAAGAGATTCCAACAAAAAAGCTTAGTCTACGTACCAGTCTAAGAAGTTACAACATTAGAAACCTTAAGTGAAGACTCTGTGTATACATTAAATGTGTACAAACATATAACCTATCATACAAAATAAGTAAATACATACGTATTAAACTACTATGATTAAAATGAGATAGTCCAGCCTACATTCAGTCTCCAAAAGCAGTATTAATGTACACGTAAGGAGTGGGAAAATACACTTCTAACCAGTGTCAAAAGTCTGACATAAGGTCTCAATAATCCTTCCATAATCCAACCCACTGACCTAAATATCCCCATTCTTCACCTTTGCCAAAGAGTTAACTTTTTAGGCTACCTTCATTTAAGAAAGCATTTCTCTTTCCTCAATCCATTAAACAATTTCTGAGGCCCAGCTACATGACACTTACTGTGATAGATAGAGCCTACCACTCCCATTTAAAAAAGGATTCTATGACCTTTTTTATATCTCTGAATTACAGCACCAAAATTACACTCCAAAACTAAAGATGTAACGAATGTTTTCAAAACAGTAACTAGTAGGATATCTCCTAGAAACATACAAGGAAATAATCTCTGGATTCAGTTAAGAACAAAAATGACAACACCATAAGAAGATCATACATATCACTTAACAAATGAACACAAACGAATTAACTGTTTTGGACAATTAAAACTGTTCTTAAAGCCAGTTTTTAGTCTTGAAAACAAATAATTAAAAAAAAAACAAACCTGTGCCAAATATAGTTTTGCAGGCATATGTTGAAGCCTAAACCTCTTAAAAATCTTTTCATTAGGCAAAATTCATAAGCATGATTGCTACTATAAAGAATAATGAGCTCAAGTCAAAGAGAAATGAATTTCAGATCACAGAACAACTCTCCTAAGAAGACAGCACTATTTTCCTCTTGGTAGAGACTCCTAATCCAGGTCTGTTTTTCTTAAGTCTTTGACTGAAGACTGAACAGCACTTAAAAAATAGGTTCTCTTACACTTCGACACGTTTATTTTAGTAGTAAACCAAAAAGCAAATATATGCCTCAAAATATCAACAGGTTAATAAAATAACAAACTAAGGTTTCAAAAAAAATATTAGTTCTCTTATTCAAGCAGCCACACCCATTAGCTCCCTGGTATGACAAAAAAATATGCATTTTAACTTAAGATAGGAAGGAAAGAATATGACACATATGCATAAATCACTAAAAATGGTGATACAGAGTAGAGTATCTTGGCCAATAATTATAAACTTAACCAATTATTACAAAGTTTATTACAACAATTATATCATTTTAAGTAAGTACTACTACAATGACACGAATGACAGCTAAACATGTATGCCAAGAAAGCAGTGGGGTGAAAAAGAAAAATCTATTTCCAGTTTGGGGAAAGGAATAAAACTAGTTTGCTGTGAAATGAAAACTAACAGTCAAATTTTAAAAGAATGAACGTTACTCAAGCCAAGCTCTTCACCAAATATCTGAGCGGTCAAACTTCAGAATTTCTTGGGGAGCCTGGGTGGGTCAGTCAGTTGAGCGCCGACTTCGGCTCAGGTCACGATCTCGCGGTCCGTGAGTTCGAGCCCCGCATCGGGCGCCTGTGCTGACAGCTAAGAGCCCAGAGCCTGTTTCAGATTCTGTGTCTCCCTCTCTCTGACCCTACCCCATTCATGCTCTGTCTCTCTCTGTCTCAAAAATAAATAAATGTTAAAAAAAAAAAAAATTTTTTTTAAAAACTTCAGAATTTCTTTAACTTTTATGTCTTTGGTTAACCTAAAACTATGAAAAAATACTTTCTGATACTCTTGGTGATGTCAATAGTTTTTATACAAGGTAAGCTTCACCAGCCAACTACTATCATAAACTAAAAAAAACCCAAACACACCACAGATTATTAAATGAATGATGTATAACCACTCAGACCCACAACATATTCATAAACTCAAGTTATACCTCATTTCATATTCTATTAAGATAAGTGATGTCTGACATTCTCTTTTAATTTTTAATAATTACAAGAGAGATTTTTATAGTGTTTTGCAGTTACAGAGCACTCTGGTAATATTCCACTATTTTCGTATTTTAGCAAAGCAATGATGGTCTTTTATTAAATTATACCAGTAAGAACACAGGCTGGTCAATTAGTCACAATTAAGTTGATCAACCAAACATTCACCAAATTAGTCAATATAAATCTAGATCCAAATTCCTCAAACTAGTGTTCCACTGAACCAGAAGACATAAAGAGGTTTATCTTAATAACCTTTGGAGAGTATTCCCAAAATATGTCAGTGTCTTAAAACTGAATACTATCAAGAAACTGGCCTAATACATCATTGTTACTTTTTTTTAAAGTGCACCTATTAACTGGACATGAAGAGTATTCCAATACACACTACTGTCATCTAGGGGTTAATACTAGAATCACCTATGTGGCCTACTCCAGAATTTCTGGAGAAGCTGCCCAGGAATATACATTTTTTAAAAAAACGTTTATTTATTCATTTTGAGAGAGACCGAGAACACGAGCAAGAGAGGAGCAGAGAGAAGAATTCCAAACAGGCTCCACACTGTCAGCACAGAGCCCCAAGTGGGGATCGATCTCACTAACCCTGAGATCATGACCTGAGCCAAAATTAAGAGTCAGATGCTTAACTGACTGAGCCACCCAGGCACCCCAGGAATGTACATTTTTTAAATCTTCTCAAGTAATTTCCTGTGCACAAACAGAATTGGGAACTACTAAAGATACTTTCACCTTTTTTGCCTTACTGCCATCTTTCACAGTAACAAGAATTTGGGAGGATTTGTTCTAATCATTTAAGTGGGAAATCTGATGAAGTAATTTTGGGGCAAAAAAGTTTTAATTAGGATTTTAGTAAAGACTATGTTATAAAGTTCATTTTAAGAGAACCTACAAATTCTTAACTTCTAACAAAGGCTACATCCTGTTTTATTTAAATTGTGTTACAAAATGCATTTGGGTGACATTTCTACTCTAAAATGATTTATCTTGTCTATAAACTCATGAATGTTGAAAACATATGTTAAAATTGAATACATTATACAAGGATAAAACTAAGAATGTGACTTAGTGTTTGGAATTCTTGTATTTTTTACTAAAAATACTTTTTAACCGTTTCTGTGTTTTGTCACTAAGTGATGAATTAAGAGTGACTTCAGATTGGTATTTGCTAACACTTCAAATAACACACTTCAAGTGTAAGTAATTCTTATTCTCTAAAAATAAAAGGCCACACTGCATATCACTACATTTTCTTTAACATTGCTTTTTGAGTAATTACCAATACACTGTCTATATTATATGCAGGATATTAGAACACAGACAATTTAAAGAACATGAATAATCATGAAGCAAATATTTAGAATCAATATTTTTATGCTCCTTACCCAGTATTTCAATACCAACTTAATTTTCTTAATGTTTCTGGTCCCTAACCAGTGGCCCATTGAACGGATATAGGAAGAATTAAAAGAACTAAAACAGTATGACTAAGAGATAACAAAATAACATGACTAACAATTTAAAATACGCATAGCAGATGGAAGGATTCCAGAGAATCATTAACTGGTTATGGCACCACTATTTGGTCCAGTATTCACCTGGCATCTCCTCAACTGCCTTATTTTAAAGGAATAGAAACCGTTAAACCATTTTTTTTTTTTTAAGCTTTCCATTTGGACGCAGTGATGGGTAAACCGTGTAAGCACACCTTTTTTTTTTTTTTTAAAACATTTATTTATTATTGAGAGACACAGAGACACAGAGCATGAGCAGGGGAGGGGCAGAGAGGGAGAGAGAGACACAGAATCCAAAGCACGCTCCAGGCTCCAAGCTGTCAGCACAGAGCCCAATGCGGGGCTTGAGCCCACAAACAGCAAGATCATGACCTGAGCCAAAGTCAGATGCTTAACCGACTGAGCCACCCAGGCGCGCCGAAACACTTCTTTTTTAAATATCAGAAACCTTTTAATACACGAACATTGTGGAACACTTTGTTGAATCCAATTCACTAACACAGATTTGGGGAAATTGTTCTATAAGCATACAGTGGTGAGCTCCAGTGATCTGTTCATAACCCCATCCAGTTAAATGTCTTAAAACCAAAACTTGAGGGGTGCCTGGGTGGCTCAGTCAGTTAAGTGTCCAACTTTGGCTCAGGTCATGACAGGTCAGAGCCTGGAGCCTGCTTCAGATTCTGTGTCTCCCTCTCTGCCCCTCCCCTGTTCAAGTTGTCTCTCTCTCAAAAATGAATAAACATTAAAAAATAAAAATAAAAAAGTAAATAAAATCTTGAAATGAAACGAGTGAAGGCACCTTTCAATGCTCATGAACAAATCCAAGTTCTCTTATTGTAATAGCACTGTCCAGTAGACTTTTATCCAATGATAGGAAATCTTTTATATCTGCAACATTCAGTGAGGTAACCATTACCTACATGTAGCTTCTGAGCACTTTAGATGTAAGCTAACTATAAGAACTGCATCAACTAAATTTAATTTAAATTTACACCATCACAACAGCTGGTGGCTGCTATATGGGACAGCATAAGTTTAGAATATAATCTCTTTTCAGACAAAATGGAATATTTAGATTTATTCTTCTACCTGAAGTAACAAAAAACTGAACACAACAATGGTTTTCAGATACTGGGCAACAGAACAGTTATGGTGAGAGGGTGAACAAACAAGCTGAGCCATACAACTGCCCCAGCTTGCTGCCTGGAGCACTTTCAAGCCACAGAGCAAGGAGGAAAAACCCAGACAAGCCTCATGGTCTCCCTGAAGTGAGAGAACAGAGCTGGAAGGACAAGACACCCTGACTCCTGCAGGCAGAGTACTAGAGATGAGAGATGCACAGTGAAAGAGCACTAGAGATTTATAGAAGGTCTTTCTTTTTTAAATTCCAGTTAGTTAAAATGCAGTGTAGTATTAGTTTCAGGTGTACAATACAGTGATTCAACATTTCCATACATCACCAGGTGCTCATCACAAATCACTCCTAAATCACCATCCTTCCACTTGCCCCCCTTCTGGTAACCATCAGGTTGTTCTCTATAGATAAGAGTTATACAAGATCTCTTTCAAGTCTTCAGCTGAGTACTAACGAGCACATTTGTATGAAGAAACTACCTCAGGCTGAAGAACCCCCAGAAAGGAGCAAAGAGGACAATGCCTATAACTCATAGGCAGCACCTATTCGCATCACCCAGAGTGAGAAAACTCATAATTCACAAGGGATCAGAGAGAGTACAGACGGTTCTTGTCTCAGTAGTATGAAAAAAAATTAACCCCTGAAGGCTGCTTAAAAACAAGTCTCAAAAGGATCAAACTCTTTCCAAGTAATTTAACCTTATCCCAAGAACAAAGCTCATCCCAAGAATAAAGAACAGTTACAATAGAAAAATATCCATCAGTAAGGTAAAATTTTAACAAGGTAAAATTTGTAGTATCTGGCTTTGAATCAAAATTAACTGGGCACGCAAAAAAGTAGGAAAATATGACCCATAATGAGCAGAAAAATCAATACAGCAAACCTAGAAGTAACAGGTGACAGAATTAATAAAAACAGAACATTAAAAATTATATAACCATGTTCCACATATTCAAAATTGTTTTATGTACCTAAAAACAAAGTTTCAAAATACATGAAGCAAAAACTTATGAAATTCCAAACTGACAAATCCATAATTATAGAGATTTCCAACACCTCTCAAAAACGGACAAAATACAAATCAGTAAGGATAGAGAAGATATGGACAACACTATAACCAACTTGTGAAAATGTCTTAATTGTTCTGAAATACTATGAACCAACAAATGTCCTCTGACTGCATAAGATAAAGCAGTCTTGATTCTGATCCAGCTAAGGTTTCACAAAATAATTCAAGATCACATCAGAATTCGATGGCTCAAGATAGTATCTAGGGCACAGTAGACCTTACAAAATCCTCCATTCCTGAGGATTAAGAATCCTAATGCCTATAGCGACAAGCATGCAAAGTTAAAAAAAAATAAATGCAACAAAGGTTAGGCGAGACCAAGGGTAAACTGGAGAGGGCAAACCTCCAACCCCCAAGACAAACCCCCTCTCAACTACAGCCAGTGATGCCATGCCACAAGGTATCCACTGCTGCCAGACTTTACAATTTTCCAGGAGATACCTAAAATTTGGGGTTTTAAGTGAACTCTAGATTTTAAAACGTTGGCCACCAACTCTATAAATTTTTAGCCAAGCTAAAAAATGTCTGGGAGCCAAGTTCACAACGAAATCTCTGCTCTACTCCAACAACTTCATCTTACAAATGAAAAAAGAGAAATTAAATAATTCACCCAACAACTTCACCTTACAAATGAGAAAGAAATTAAATAATTTGTCCAAATTGTCAAAGTAGATAATGCCATCTAACCACCTCCAAAATACTATGGGCATGGACACCAAAATCCACACTTTCAGAGGAAATCGAAACCAGGATGCTTCCAGGACAGGTAATTTAGTGATGCTTAACTTCTCAGGAAAAACATGAAAACTGTCTTCAGTCAGTTAAGCATCTGACTCTTGATTTCTGCTCAGGTCATGATCTCACGGTGACTTCGAGCCCCACATTAGTGTGGAGTCTGCTTGGGATTCTCTCTCTCCTACTCCTCCCCCAATTGCACTCTTCTCAAAACCAAAACAAAACAAAACAAAACAAAACCATCTTCCAAACAGTTGAAGGTCAAAATTTTATCAAAGACTTCCTGAATTGTTCCAGAGAACAAAAAAAATCAGTAGGAAACAATTATAAAAAAGGAGGCTTGGGAAAATGGAAGGAAGAACTTTCTAAAAAGAAAGTTCTTTTTAAAAGTTGTCAATGATATAGTTATTTTGTAGAACAGAATTTAATTCAGCTCCCTACCCTAGAGGTATTCAAGAAAAGCCTTGGATGAACTTTCAAGAATATTACAGAAAAGATTATTTGATGTGAAAAAAATGGCTGTATGATTTGTGGTCCTTTCTGCCTAAAGCTTTGTAAATTGTCATCATGAAGAACAACCTAGTAATATCTTCCTTGTGTGACCGATGTAAAAATTGAGCTGGTAAGCTCAATGACACCATAAAGGGATCCCTCAGACAGCCCACAGCTTCTGATGAGTAGGACATCATATGTCATACCCTGAATATGTTCAGTCACAGGCCGGACAACCAAGTGATTAACTGTAAAGGGTATTCAGAAATCACAAGGATGCCTGAATTGGAATGCTCCCTTCTAATCCTAGATTTCTATATTATATCTGGCCAGAGTCCCAAATTTCACATCAAGTAGACATTTACATTTCAAAGGAACAGCATTTAGCAAGATTGACTAGGTTATACACTAGACCACCCACCCATACTTTAGGTATGCCTTTAATGGTTATACAAAAAATTTCAAAACCACTAAGCTTTGCCAGAAAATATTATTTCCAAATTTGAGACCAGACATCATTTTAAGTGCACATTTTCTGTATGGACAAAGGCTGATAGCTAAAGTCAGCAACACAAAACACAAAAGCTAGAAAATTATATTAAAACAACTGAGGGGCGCCTGGGTGGCTCAGTTGGTTAAGCATCTGACTTTGGCTCAGGTCATGATCTCATGAGCCCTGCATCAGGCTCTGTGAGGACAGCTCAGAGCCTGGATCTTGCTTCAGATTCTGTGTCTCCCTTTCTCTCTGCCACTTGCACTCTGTCTCTCAAAAATGAATAAGCGGTAAAAAATAAAAATAAAAGACAAAAACTTGAGAAAACCAGATATTCTAACTTCAAAAATTCAAAGTATCTGGAGTAGAAAGGCAATGAATAAAAATAATTCTGCTAAAATATTATGGACTGAGAGCAAATGAAAGATAAGGTATATAGGAATTAATGTAAAATTTTATCTAAATTAATTTCCTGATAAGGGAACAAAATATTAATCTTTAAAAGAGAAAAGTCAAAGGTGACAGTTGGACACGGGAAAATGAGAAACTAGAATAAAATTTTGAAATATCACTTTTTAAAATAAAAGATAAAATTTAGAAAGTATATCAAAACTCACAAAACCTCCAATTAATCATATATAAAAGTAGCCGAGTGGACTCTGAGAGAAGCCAGTATAATAAGGCATTAGCCAATTATTAAAGTCATGCTATGCAAGCACAAAGAAAACAAGGAATGCAAAAAAAGGAGGACAGGATGTTATAATTAATCTGAGAATGACAACGAAAACCTCAAATCTCAGAAGGTATGTTGACTGTTTTACTATATCAGACATATAAAACTATTTTCAAAATCAACGTTTCCAACAAAAATAATATAAAAACAGGGAGGGGGACAAAGCATAAGAGACTCTTAAATACGGAGAACAGAGGGTTACTGGAGGGGTTGTGAGAGGGGGGATGGGCTAAATGGGTAAGGGGCATTAAGGAATCTACTCCTGAAATCATTATTGCACTATATGCTAATTTGGATGTAAATTTACAAAAAAAAAAAAATTAAATTAAAAATTCTGAACAGACAAAAATCAACAAAAAAGGGCACAAAATAAAAAGATTATAAAACAAATACATTGTATTTCTATCCTTTTCTAATTTCCAATACTTCTTTATAACCCCAATCCCCAGGGATCATCATATTATTCAACAACGTCTCATCCTTCTCAGGCCCACACCTAATCCACTCTAATTCCTATCCTACCTGCAACCTCTCCCAAACACCTGACCAAAATCCTGTATCAAACTGCTAAATCCCTGAAGAATATTTTATTAGGTTGTCTTTATATTATTCCAAACCAGCCTATCTAAATACTTCATGTCCTTCCAAAATCAATGTCCTTCCTGACTTCACTTCTGATATCTAAGCTACCTTTGCCTCCTTTAATCTTTCCCAAGCATCTGTATTAAACTGCCAGATTTTGTCAGTTCTTCAATACAATTCAGGGCATTTTATCAGGTGTTATGTGAAAGCACTGTGCTAAACATTGTAAATTTGAGGGTGGAAAATGTCTCATTTCATCTATTCACAGTAAAATATGCCTAACCATAGCAAAGTATAATACATACAGAACAAAGAATTCAAATGTTATGATAACCATAGCCGTAATTATCTGATGTTGTTCCTTTTCCACTCGCACCACTATTCAGGCTTCTATCTAATACAAATACATGTTATCCTTCGTAATTGAAAGTTTCACCATACTCTAATAATCAATACCGTATTCTACCCCCAAATTAATCTTTCCTAAAACAATTTTCTTTATTGTTTGTTGATTTTTGAGGGAGACAGAGTGCAAGTGGGGGAGGGGCAGATAGAGAGGGAGACACAGGATCTGAAGCTGGATCCAGGCTCTGAGCTGTCAGCACAGAGCCCCACGCAGGGCTCAAACCTGTGACCCTCAAAATCATGACCTGAGCTGAGGTCTGACGCTTTACCGACTGAGCCACCCAGGCACCCATCCCAAAACAGAATTTCAAACACAACACTCTCTTTTTAAAATGCCATCTCACAGGCACCTGGGTGGCTCAGTCAGTTAAGTGTCTGACTTAGCTCAGGTCATCACCTCACGGTCTGTGGGTTCGAGCCCCACGTCGGGCTCTGTCCTGACAGCTCAGAGCCTGGAGCCTGCTTCGGATCCCATGTCTCTCTCTTCCCCTCCCCTGCTCACACACTGTCTGTCTCTCTCTCTCAAAAATAAACATTAAAAAAACATTTTTTTTTAAATGCTGTTTCTCAAATGCTTACAATAGTGATTTGCAAAACCCCCTCCCCATATCAAGATGGTGAAGGTAAAACACAGATTACAAGAACCTGCTCACAGAGTTCCAATTCAATTAGTCTGATATGATAACTTGGAATCTGGATTTTATGGAGCCCTTTAGGTGATTTGATTTAGGTGGCCCACAGAGCATATTTTGGGGGGTATCAGGGCTCATCAAACAAAGACCCCTGAGTCTCAACAAACAGGGCAAGGTCTCTCCTACAAGAATTCCAACTACAGATAAACTTGACTTTCTGCCCTCTAACCTTGCTGAAAATGTCCACCAATTTCACCATTCTTCTTGGCCCATCTCAACCTCCATACTTTCTAGATCTCACCAAACTGAAACAATTTCTACTGCCTAATTCTACAGTACTGTACTGCTTATCTTGAACCATTATTTAAACTAGTATTTATTAACACTTCAGGTGGTTATGTCATACGACAATGAACTGTGGATCAAACCTCTTTTCATCTCTTTCAGCATCTGGAACACACTTACAAGGACTCAGAAGTCCTTTCCCCAAGGCAATTTCATTTTGCATAAACATACCTAAGTAGGAATGAATAAATGAACTAGTTTTTAAAATACCAAAAGGGAAAAGTATAGAAAGATTTTTATTAGAAAAAGAAAACAGTTAAATAAATATATCTGAAATAAAAGTATATCTATCTGCCAAGACAAATTAGTAAATATCGTTCTTCCTTATCAACCTACCAAATAAATGCTCCATAAAGAACTTAAGTCCCAAGAAAAAAAACTGGTAAACCAAATTCTGCTTAACACCAATCAGGTATGTTTAAACTCTGACCCAAACAGGTATTCAAAAAACAAGTTACATGGAGGGAAAAATTCACTTGTGATTAATTTCTGAAACTTTTACACATGCAACAAAAGCTAACTTACAAATGTTCTATTATGATGCTTGAGATTTTGGCATAAGTGACTCTAGCACAACACTTCGGCAGTAATTGTTGGTCTACTCATCTGTCTTCTCCGTAACAATGAGTAACATGGGTAATAACGATGTGTCTTATTCATCTTACTATTCCAGCACTTTGAACAGGTAATTAATAAAGATGTAATGAGTTATCTTTTCAAGATAAAAAATGATAGTGATTTTCCAAAAATAACACTAATGGCCCACAAGCATATCAAAGGATAATCAACATCACTAGAAAAATGGAAATCAAAACCACCACGATATCACCTCATGCCCATTAGAATGGCTACTATTAAAAAAAAAAAAAGTGGGGGTGCCTGGGTGGCTCAGTCAGTGTCTTGTGCTCTCTCTGCCCCTCCCCCCCACCTGTGTTGTCTGTCTGTCTCTCTCTCTCTAATAAATTTAAATTTTTTTTTTACAAAGTGCTGGCAACGATATGGAGAAATTGGAACCCATGTAGTATTGGTGGGATTGTAACATGATGCAACAACTATGGAAAACAGGAGGTTCCTCAAAAATATTAAAATGGAAATACTATATACACAATCCAACCATCCCATGTCTGGGTATATACCCAAAAGAACTGAAAGCAGGGTCTTGAGAGTTGTTTGCACACCCATGTTCACAGCAACATATTCACAAGAGCCAAAAGGTGGAAACAACCCAAAAGTCCATTGACTGATGAATGGATAAACAATTGTGGTATACAACATACAATGGAACATTAGTCAGCCTTAAAAAAAGGAAAATCCTTGGGGCGCCTGGATGGCTCAGTCAGTTAAGCAACAGACTTCAGCTCACGTCTGATCTCATTCTATCTCTGAACCATTCATGAGTTCAAGCCCGGTATCCAGCTCTGTGCTGACAGCTCACAGCCTGGAGTCTGCTTCAGATTCTGTGTCTCCCTCTCTCTCCAACCCTCCCCCATTCGCACTCTCGTGTGTGTCTCTCTTTCAAAAATAAATAAACAGGGGCGCATGGGTGGCTCAGTCGGTTGAGCGTCCGACTTCAGCTCAGGTCATGATCTTGCAGTCTGTGAGTTTGTGCTGACAGCTCAGAGCCTGGAGCCTGCTTCGGATTCTGTGTCTCCCTCTCTCTTTCTGCCCCACCCCTGTTCATTCTCTCTCTCTCTCTCTCTCTCAAAAACAAACAAACATTAAATAAACAAACAAACAAACAAACATAAAAAAATTAGGGGCGCTTGGGTGGCTCAGTCGGTTAGGCGTCTAACTTCCACTCAGGTCAGGATCTGATGGTTTGTGGGTTCGAGCCCCACGTCAGGCTCTATGCTGACAGCTCAGAGACTGGAGCCTGCTTCAGATTCTGTGTCTTCCTCTCTCTCTGCCCCTCTCCCATTCATGATCTGCCTCTCAAAAATAAATAAACGTAAAAAAAAAAATTTTTTTTAATTAAAAAAAGGAAAATCCTTACACATGCTGTATGATGGATGAAACTTCAGGACATTATATTAGTCAATCACAAAAAGACAAATACCGTATGATTCCATTAATATAAAGTACCTAGAGTAGCCAAATTCAGAGAGACAAAAAGTAGAACGGTGGTTACCAGGGGCTGCAAAGGAGGGTAGTTAGTTGATGAATACAGAGTTTCAGATTTGCAAGATGAAAAAGTTCTGGAATTCTGTTTCACAACAACATAAATTTACTTAGTGTTATAGAACTGTACATTTTTAAATGGTTAAGATGATAAACTTTACACATTCATTACAATCAAAAATTTTAATTACACTGACTTTAAGTACAATAAAAATAAGTTCTTACGTATCAAAGAACTAATGCTTGAAAATATGTAAATATAAAACAGCATAAGATCTATGTATAATTATTCAAATGGCCTTTTAATTTAGCTTCCACCTAAGAGATAAGCAGCTTAAAAATAAAATATAAATAGCTTAAAATAAGTTACTCTGGAGGCACCCGAGTGACTCAGTCAGTTAAGCATTCAACTCTTAATTGCAGCTTAGGTCATTATCTCACAGTTCATGGGATCAAGTCCCTCGTGGGGCTCCACATTGACAGCACGGAGGCTGCTTGGGATGCTCTCTCCCCCTTTCTCTCTCCCCCTCCCCTGCTCCACTCAAAATAAATCTCTCTCCCCCAAGATAAATAAGTAAACATTAAAAAAAAAAAAAAATCACTCCAAGCTGTATGTTCAAATTTCACTGTAGAAGATTCTTGCTAATTATAAATTGTATGCTCAGCCAAAAAGTATTTCTGGTAAAAGAAGACAATTCTGTAACTGAAAAATATTCTTGGGATCATCTACTACACTAATTATAATGTGGGTCCACAAACAATGGCAAAGGAGAATAGTAAGGAAAATTAAAAGTAGTTTTTCATAAAACTAATTTACTTAATTTTAAGGCATATACTTTATTCTGAGACCACATCTCCCCTACTCTGAAACTTTCTTTTGAATGCTAATTTCACCCATTCAACAAAAACGTGTTGAGCCAGTAACTCTCAGGTGCAATGCTGTTAAACTGAACAATAGAAGCAAGGTGCTCACCCTCAGGGAACTATCTCCTTTCTAGTGGAAAATAAGAATAGCAATTGTAAAAGATGATAGGGTTTTTAAGTCTTTAACACTCAAAACAAAAACCTGGTCAGCATAAGTAACCCTATGTCAGTGGGAAACACTAATCTATAGCCCCCTTCCATTTTATAAATGAGAACCTGGATGCCCAAAAGGTTTCACAATTTCAATAAATCCAAAGCCAAAACCACCTTGTTTCTAGACTCTAAAACACCAAACTATCCATGTGACTGAGTAGAGATTCAAACATGATTATTTACAGGACTCCAAATATCTCGGACTGATATTTTTCTACTTACTGTGTCCTTCCAATTCTAAGAGGATTTGATTCTATATACCAACCTTGTATCATTTGTGGACTTACAAGTTTAATGAAAAACTTAAAATCCCTAGGGCAGAATTTATCAAATCTCATGCCAGCCAAAGAAATTCTACTTTCTGATAAATGATAAAGCCAAGTCCAACATTGTAGAACAAGGGGAAAGAAGAGACACAAAAATAGCATCCACAGTAATACTGTCTTGGTCACTGTTTCTTTGGTCTAGAAAGTACAGTAATTCTCTGGAGCACTGCTATCCCATTCACTAGAAGCTTCAGACAGTTTAAATACACAAAGGAACTGAAAAACAAATAGTGATAATCAGCTAATTAACATTTCAAAGTACCACAATAACAAAACTTGTAGTTTCAGTGAATAATCTAGGTTTGACAATAACTGACCTGACAATACAGTCTCCTCCCTCACCTCCTTCTACCTTTCTCTAGTTCTGTACAAGGGTGGAATACTAAGCTTATAATACGTGCCAGACAACAAGTCCATAGGCTTGTTCTCATGGGTTCAAAAAGTTTTTCTCCACTTAAAAATAAACCCATGTAGAATACAAATTTGGGAGAAAAACTTGAAGGTGTAACTATCCCCTTTCATAAAGGAAACTGAGCCACAAAGTTAGAGACTTCCCCACACAGTAAGTAGAAGAGCCAAGATATGAACCTAACTGCAAAGTTTGTAGGACTCTCATTTTGTTCCCGAATCCGTCATAAACACAAGTGCCTGGATAGGAGAGAGTGGATGAGGCAGGTGAAACACAAAAATGTACAAAAAATAATATTTTTCCCTGAGATATCAGAAGAATTAGATACAAAAACTGCACTGGAAGAGTTCTAAGTGCTTATGACTGGAACAAAGGGTTACAGAGGTTCAAAGGACAAACGACTTTTTGCTTGCAGTGAGCAAGGAAGAATTCAGTGAAGAGGGAGGAAATTGAGGAGTTAGACCACAGAGGAAAAAAAAAGTGTATTTTAGGCAGAAGAAACTTCAGAGAACAAAAGCGGGGTAAAGAGGAGGAAGACATAGGGCATTTATGTTTAGAAAAAGCAAAACAGCCTGGCTGAAGCACAGAAATTATGTAAGAGGGCAGTTAAATGTAAGGCTGAAAAGGTAGTACTAGGTCAGACTTCAGACAACCTGGTGAAACTCCCTATTTACGGCACCAGGATATAATTAAACTTTTACGTATTTGTTATCTTCATGAAATAATACACATGGCCTATTAACTTGAATGAATTTATGATTTTCAGCTAAGAAAAGGAATCTAGGACAGCACCTGATACAAGATGATTAAATGCTGGATCTGATTCAAATAACCAATATTTTTCTTCCTATCTCTTGACAACTAGAGACTTATGAGGGGGGGGGGTGGTCAGAGAAGGCAGGCTGAACCTACACCCAGATTGCTGAAATTTATGGCAGCTACTCAATATAATTGGGGAAAAAATAGAACCCACAAATCTTTTCCATAGAAAAGCTTGAACAGAAAGAAATAATGACCAAAAAATCCCCCTCGTACTGACAAGACTAGCTTAAAAAAAAAATAAAGCTGCAATTGGATTTTTTTTAAAGTAGATTTATCTTTAATTTCATGTTTTAAAATCCAAGCTAGAATTTGGAAAAATGTTCATTTAGACCACAACTATCCTGAAGCAACTGATAAGAAATTAAAATTCCAAACACCTACTCGATTCAAAACTACCACTTCCCCCTTAAATTAGAGGGTTAAGTCCCATCCCCCTAATAAAAAGGAGGCCTACTAGATCTTTAAGTGTTACCTGGATAATGATATCACTCTCTATTGCTGTTCTAACAGGCCAGGGTGGGCTACCCTTTGCCCTCTCTTTCCCATACAAGAGTAGCGAACCCCGCAAAAGAAAAGGAAGTTATAGCAGCTCTATCTCCTCAGTTCAAAAACTATCAAAAGCTGTTCAGACATAAAAAGAAGCACTCCATAGAAAGTGGAAGTGGAATGGGGGAGTACACTGAAACCAAGTAAATTCTTATTTATAAAATTTAAGTTGAAAGGAAACTTGGAATCTAGCCCAAAGCTCTTATTTTACACGTTAAGAAACTGAGGCCCAAGGCAGTGGTGATTTGCCCAGGGCAAACGCTTCCCTATAAAGGTGTTTAGTGTCTGTTACCAGTCACAGTAGCACTTAATCACATTCTAACACTTAAATGTTTATGAGATTAAGTACCTGGGGTGCAAAAACACAATCTTCATCTCCTCTGCATCCCCTTCAGTGCCTTGCCCCATGCCCCATGCCCCAGAGCTATTCAGAAAATCCTGAAGAATTCTCAAATGAATACCATGTCCTCTTTCTGATACCATAGCTACAAAATTTATTTTATCTAATATAAAGTGAAAGGCTGAAATGCTTAATCAAGTTCTGACTAAATGAGTGGATCAGCAAAACCTCAAAATTTGGGGCAGAATATGAAATAGAATATAGTACTGCTTCTTTTTTTTTCCCTCTTTGATAGTTGCCATTTCCCTTGTATTAATGTTTTTAGTCCAGGTTTTATGAAAAACAACTATCATAGGTGCAAAATTAATCCAAATTATCAGCGCTTTTGAGACATTTCGATTTATTAAACAACTTAGCATATATTCATCTCTCAAAAATAACTTGAAAATATCCTACCCAGCACAAAATAATATTTTCGGGGGGGGGGACCTAAAATAACGGTCTACCAGTCCACAACGTATTAAAACCACAAACAGAAACACTCCTGTAAAAATCCCACCAGCTAAAGAGTACTATCAGTCTTCCTTGGCTCACTGCTTACCGTCAAACTGTCAGAGCATTTGTTGAAGAACACGGGGGAAAGTTCTGCACCGAGTTCACAGCTGTGGGTGCATCAGATTATACTACCACCCACACATAACACCAGTTTGGGGAAATGCAAACACGCCACATGTACATGTTTTAACCAGGCTTAACCACGTTTAACCAAGGTAGGTATTGTCAGCTCTTGTATCAAAGGTTTAAAAAAGGCAGCAATATGCAAACATACTTCAACTCATTTATATCATCACCAGAAATGGCAAGGAATTGACCCGAGACGAATTAAACAGTTCTGAACCTTAAGGCCGCCGTACAAAACAGTTTAGAAGGGCTGTCTTTCTGAAAAGTCGGGCAAAAATCCTTTGACGAGTTTGAAAACTAATGACCATACACTAATGCACAAATAACAAAAGCTTAGTACAAACCACCATGCCACCAAAGCGTTCTTGCTACCACTGCCCAGGTTTTCTAAAACAAGCACTGAAAGGGAACAATAAAAAGCGTCTCACCGCAAACACAGCAAGAGAGGGACTGTCGGAAGTAAGGCAAGAGCCTGTTAATCTCTGTAAACGCCTTGGGGTCTCCGGGGTCGTAGTTGAGCACTAGGCGGCTCGCGGAAATGTAGAGAGCAGTAGCATTCACGGGGTTCATTGCAGACACTTCGACACCGATGGCTCCCGGTTGAAAAAAAATTCCGGATCCAACTTTGTAAGCAGCCAGGGAACAATGGCGAATTTGCAACAATTCGGAGGAAATCAGAGAAGAACCACTGGCCAAAGTAGTAACCAAAATCCGCGCAAGTTTGTGGAGCTGAAGGAGTACTCCCACACATGGGGCCTTGGCGCCCCTCCTCCGTCCCTGAGACTTGCAGACGAAAAAAAAGAGAGAGAGAGAGAGAGAGAGAGAGAGCGCAAGGGAAACCAGCGTTCGAGTTTGTTCCAGTCAGCCTCGGGGCGAACGAAGAATGCAGCAGCTTCGGCGCTCGGGTCAGGACTCGGCGCTCAGTCTAGCCCCGCGGCTCGGCGGGCGGCCTTCGCTGCATCTCCGGACACGGAGGCACCTCCTCAGGGCGAGCTGAGCGGGCGCGGGAGCAGGCCCCGGCCCGGTCCGAGGAGCGGGCACGCTTCTCACGCGCTGCAGGGTCCTTACTCCATCACAGCGCACGACGCAGAGGTAGGGGCGACCGCAAAGAGGACGGCTCGGGCGTCGGCTTCCTCAATCTAGTGCACCAAGCCGCGGCGGCGGCGAACGTTGCAGTTGCGGCTGGCGGAGGCCGCCGCCGCTCTCTCCATATCGGACGCGGGGCCGGACTGCGCCTGGCTCTCCGCCCCGGCGGTTATAGCCCCGCGGTTCCCTGAGGTGGCGAAGCGGGCAGGAGAGTCCCCCACCCGCTAGGGGAGGGCCGGAGAGGAAGTGCGCGGGCCGGAGAGGCCGGCGGCGGCGGCAGCGGGAGGGGGCGGGGAGCAGGCCCGGCCGGGCCGCGGCGGCGCCCCTTGCTCCTCAGTCGCTCACTCCGAGGTCACCAGGCGCAAGCGCCGCCCCCTCACTGCCCAGCCATCTTCTCCGCGCCGCGCACACGGAGACCTCCGCCGCCAAGCACGACGGCCGCCGCCGCCCACGGCTCCCGCCCGGCCGCAACTAAGGCGAGCGCTCACACCGCCAGGCCCCGCCGCCGCCCAGAGCACACGGCAAGGCCCCGCCGCAGGCCCCTCCCCCCGTGCCTCGCCGCCCTCACCCTGACTCCACGCGCCACTCTAACTCGGTAGGGCCCAGGCTGCTGCGGCCTTAATGAATCCCGCGGGCTGTGCGGCGCCTCAGGCCCTGCCGGCGACGACGACCGTTACCCCAACGGGCAAAGCCACTGTCATCCCCGAGACTCCCCCGCCGCCGTCGTCGCTAGCGCCCGCACGCATGCGCAGAACACACTCTCACCCCTCCCCCCGCCCTTCCCTTTCCCTTCGCTTCCCTTTTCCCCTGCTTCTCCTCTAAGAGCCCCCTCCACACCCTCCCAGAGCTACCGGCTCGCTCCGCGCATGCGCATTCCACTACCCAGCTCCGCTGCCTTTCGCCCTTACGCGTGCGCTTTGACCGCCCACCCAGAAAACCGGATAAACACAGCAGCCCGCTCACGCCAGCCCCTCCCGGCTGCCAATCCACCCTCGCCTCACTGCGCATGCCTGGCTCTCCACTTACGGCTCTAAGAACTGAGCATGCCCTCTGCAAGCCGCCTGTTCTTTCCGCCCCTCCCCCAAGCGCTCTCAAATTCCCTCTTAGGCGTGTGGGCTGGGGTGAAACATTCGTTGGTTGACCCATCTTTCCACGGCGTGGACTGTAGGCTTCTCGCACTACATTGCTTCCTCGGTGCCCGCCAACGATGAGGCCGGCCTTGGTCGCGCCATGTGGCGCTCCGCCCTGACAGCCTCTCCTCGCCCTGACTGACCACTGTGTGAGGAAATAGTTCCACACTGCCCCAAGCCCCGCCCTCGCGGCCTTTCTCCTAGAACCGCGCTGCCCTAGCATGGAAAGGGCGCTGCCCGCGCCTTTTTGCGCTCCCGGAGAAGCGTAGGCCAGCAGCAATATGCGTGGCTGCGCGCCCAGCCGGCGTGCAAGCGACATTTGCTAGGTTAGGGTCTCGTCCTGCGTCGGTGGCAGCCTGAGGTCACTAAGACCCCCGACAGGCGGTCTGTAAGCGTTGGGGCTCGGACCCACCTCCCCTCTCCTGTCCATCAGAGCAGGGCTCTTCCCGCGGCCTATGGTCTTTGGAGTCGGACGGACGCTAGCGGCCCGATCTTCCGGGGGCGCCGATCAGTACCTCACCGAGCTCCTACGGAGACACTGTCCGGTTCCAAAGCAAAACGAACCCCTCTTTTGGCTCCTTTAGCCGACCTAACCCTTCTTTGTGAATAGATCTGTTGAGGAAGCCACCGTCCTGCTTCAGAACAGACCCAAGTCCTTGAAAGTATTGGGTTTCTTTTAAAACAAGCTTTTGCCTGTTGTTTCTGTAGGAGACCAGGACACATATAAATAAACAAAAGCTTAACTTAACGTCGGATTCCCCTCCCCTCAAAAAGTACAAAACCGCACAGGAACCATTTTTTTATCTCTGGATAACACCAAAGCTCTTCAGCATAGTTTTTTGCACAAAATGAATGTGCGTGCACACACGCTTGCAAAGCGAAATTTATGACATATCTTTTGGGGCACAGTTTTAGGGACTTGCTACTTAAAGTAGAAATTGAGAAGCCATATAACTTCCGTTAATTTCTAGTGCCACTTGAAGACAGTTTTATTTTAGTATATTATCTGCACTTACATATTAATAAGTAATAATAATGTAATAAGTATAAATAATGTAATAATTACATAATAATTAAATTCCTAATTTTGTTAGGTAGCAAGCAGAAATTAAAGCTGTGCAAAGTATATTTGGTCATCTTGTATCTGGAAACCGACAAGTGTTCTCAAATTCATTCTCTTGTTTAAAAGCCCATCTTCCTTGGGTTGGTTGGTTGATAAGTGATGTTTTCTAAGCTCACCTTCAAGTAAAACTGTCACATTATACATTTCTATTTTTATTTCAGACTCTAACTTCTTCCACAAACCACGGGTTGTTTTCCTCCAGAGGAGCAACGTGGAGAGTAAAATAATCAGTACTGTTTTCCATTCAGACAACATAAATTACCAAGTGATTACTTGCAGGCCTTTAACCTTGCTGATTTTCTCATAACTGGATTTTTTTAATCACTTGAGATGTGCACAACCCAAATTAAAATTAATTTTATTGATGGTTTGTGTGGGGGGGGGACTTAAACCAGTTTTTTTTTAGGGTCTGAAATTGCTTACAACTGGTGATAGTTTATGGCACTGAGAGGCAAAGCATCTCATTGAAATATAGTGCCTGGTTTAACTATTTGGTTGCTGGAGGCTTGCCTAAAAATAAAATAAATGAACTATTTATAGAAAATGAAGTGTTTGGATCAAATATTTAGGAGAAATCACATTATATATGATTATATATATGATATATATAATGTAACTCAAATCTCAAGTTATCAATTGAATATAATTTTTTCATATTTTATGTTTAATTATTATTTGGCAGTAACAATGTTAGGGTTGCTAGATCTAAGGAATACAAGATACCAGTTTAAAAAAATTTAATAAGCTTTTTACTTGAGAACAGTCTTTAATTTTCAGAATTATTGTACAGATAGTACAGACAGTTCTCATATATTCCATTTCCCCTATTATTAACACCTTACGTTAGTATGGTATATTTGTCACAATCAATTAACCAATAGTAATACATTATTATTAAACAAAATCCATATTTTATTCACGTTTCTTCAGTTTTTTCCTAAATGTCCTTTTTCTGATCCAGGATCCCTCCAGGATATCACATTACGTGTAGTCATGTCTCCTCAGGCTCCTCTTGGCACCCAGCTAAATATTCATTTCAGACGAACAACAAATACTTGTTTCCTTCTTATTGTCTGTATTTCCTACCTATTTTAAGTTAAAGCTCACCTTTTCCATCCTCCAATGTTGCCAACTCCTTGCTGCTTTTATTGCACTTCTCAAACTACATGGCAGTTGTTGGCTTTACCCTGCCTTCTCCCTATCATACTATAACTACTAGAAAGTCAGAGTTTCTCCCTCTTTGCCTTTTATCATCATTGCCTAGCATAGGACTTGACATATAATGAGTACTCGGTAATTGTTAAAACAATGATAAATTACTAGAAATGCAGTAATGTAAGTAAACTCCCCAGTACAGTATAAGATACAAAATAGGCATGGACAAGTGTTTGCCTTTCCTTAGGGAGATACACAAAATGTCTTATAAATTTAGAGACAGTTCTTATCTCAGCTTGATCAATGTCGATTCTAAGATCCTTAATAAAACCAGAAGTGTGGATTGATTTGAAATACTCAGAATAATCAATCAACAAGTATTTATTGATTGTACTTAAGAACTTTGAGGACAATGAAGGAAATGCATAAGTAGTTGTAGCTATACTTTCAAAGAACAAAGATCAGGCTGGCAGTAAGTCAGAGGGACTTTATGAGTGGTTAGTCTCTTTATAAAATTATGAAATAGTTGTTTGCCTCCCTTTCCCCCCCCCCCCCCCCTCTTTCTCTCCCCCCCACCCTTTTTCTTTCTCCACCAAAAGTATCCAGAAGTCATGTTCCCTCTCTCACCTTCCCAGGTTGCATTCTCCCTGACCTCCTAGTATCTCCACTCCACTGCCTTCAGTATTATCTTCATCTCTTATGAACTGAATGTTTGTGCCCTCACCTGCTCCCCAAATTCACGTACTGAAATCCCAGCCCCTATATGATGGTATCAGAAAGTAAGGCCTTTGAGGGGCAATTAGGTCATGAGAATAGAGCCCTCATGAATGGGATTAGTGCCCTTACAAAACACTCTAGAGAGCTCCCTCAGTCTCTCTGCTATGTGAGGATAAAATGGGAAATCAGCCTCATCTTCAACCCAGAAGAGAACACGCACCAAGTGACCATGCTGCCACCCTGATCTCACACTTCTAGCGTCCACAACTGTGAGCAGTGTTGTTGCTGTTAAAGCCACCCAGTTTATAATATTGTATTACAGCCACCCAGGTAAAACACCATCTCTACCAAATTTTAAAAAGCACTTACTGTCATTGTGGAAAGAAATCAATCTGATCAACCTCAATCTATGGGAGAGTGATAATACTTTAATCTAAACTAACAACAAATCTTCAGAGACTGGCCAGAGCAAATACCTCTTTACAGAGAGCAATAAACCAGGGGAAAGTAAATCAGGGCCGAATCCAAACCAGTCCTTTCATTTTTCCCTGACCACTGTTCTCTGTTACCAAATCTTATCTTCTCCTCCTTAGCTGTGGTCATACATCTCCCCTCCTTGGTCTTAGAGCCCCTGAAAAGAACTGCTTCCCTTTGCATATCAACTCCTGTTGATATTTTTTCTGTGACTTTTTTCAAATCTGTACATCTATCCACTTGCTTCATCCAAAAACATTTTTTTAGCAAGTCTAGCACCCACTTTATACCTTAAATATTAAATTGCCTTCAGCATCTTCCCTACCTCTAGCCCAAACAAAGCAGTTTGCTTTATTGGTCATCTGCCTAATACAGTGCCAGACACTTATTAAGGTACCCACTAAATGTTACTGTTTTTATTCCCTAGCACACTTTCAACTCTATTCAAATGCCTATTAAATTTGTTCATTCATTTATGCAACCAACATTTATTGTCAGTTATATGCCAGGCATTCAGAACACAAAATGAATAATTCAACAGTTTCCAGCCCTCAAAGAGTTCACAGTCTAGTTGAAGTGGCAGCTACGTACATAGCTAATTTATAATTCAGAGTGGTAAGGATTTAGGGATGCACTCAATGTAAATCCAAAATGTCTTAGCAGATATTTCTGCAACATTATGGGTTAAACAAGCTTGTGTGGACTTCCCTGGGAAAATAACTGCAATTATTCATAGCATTGTTTCTAAGGGAAAATGTGTTCTGCATTCCAAACAGTCAATTTAAAATTGAATTTTTGGAACACAGCCCGTTTGTCCCTGGAGGCTATTTCTCCATTATCTAAGGTCTCTATCTGTCTTAGGACAATGTATATCTTTTTACAACTCCCACCTGTTTCCATACGGCCGGGGGGGTGCTAGCTGAGGGTTGCTGGTCAACTTACTTTCCAGGGCTCAATACTGCACAACTGAGACTGCTCTGGTCAAACAGGTTGAGTCAAGCAGGGGATCAAAGGAGGCTCAGTCTTAAATTTGTTCAACATTTTGCTCTTTTACTATTAGGGAAAGTAGGAAAAAAAGTACATTGAGTGAGTGCTGAAAGTTTGAAATTGCTGCAATATGAAATGAGAAAGGGAGCTGCTTAGGGACAGGAAAGGACCTTATCTCTATTTTAAGGAGAGAATCAAGACCTTCTCTACATCAAAATGTTCCATAATTCCCCATCACGCATTCTTCCCTTCTGTTTCTGGATTCCAGGGTTTTCTTCAATGGTTTTCCCAAGGCTTACTTCTTCAGCCTGCCACCCCTCTTGATATATATATATATCCCCCCTTCTGCCTTGCTATGCCATATGCTTCAAAAACCATCTTTCACATATTCTCTCTTTCTCTCTAATCTGTCAAACTTTTGATAGAGCTCAACCTCATTTCCTTTCTTTCATTAACCATTAATTTCTTGACCTCTTTTAAAAAAACTTTTTTTTAGGGGCGCCTGGGTGGCTCAGTCAGTTGAGCGGCTGACTTCGGCTCAGGTCATGATCTCAAGATCCATGAGTTCAAGCCCTGCGTCGGGCTCTGTGCTGACAGCTCGGAGCCTAGAGCCTACTTCTGTTTCTGTTGTCTCCCTCGCTCTCTGCCCCTCCCCCATTCGCGCTCTGTCTCTCTCTGCATTTCAAAAATGAATAAATGTTAAAAAAAATTTTTTTTAAACCTTTTTTAAATATTTATTTACTTTTGAGAGAAGGAGAAACAGAGACAGAGAGACAGAGTGTGAGTAGTGAGCAGGGGAGGGGCAGAGAGAGAGGGAGACACAGAATCTGAAGCAGACTCCAGGCTCTGAGCTGTCAGTACAGAACCCGACACAGGGCTCAAACCCACAAACTGTGAGACCATGACCTGAGCCAAAGTCAGACGTTCAACCACCCAAGCCACTGGGGACCCCTTCTTGAACTCTTGAAGTAAGATATCTTTCTCTACCACTTTGCTGAAACTATATTCTTCAAAACTGCAGAGTGTCCCACTGTTTGACTTATTTATTGTTCAATCACTGCTTTCAAAAATGTTATATTAAAATGTCCTTTCCGGGGTTGCCTGGGTGGATCGGCCCGTTAAGTGCCTGACTCTTGATCTGACTCAGGTCATGAACTCATGGTCCATGAGATGCAGCCCAATGTTGGGCTCCGTGTAGTCAGCCAGAGCCTGCTTGGGATTCTCTCTCTGTCTCTGTCTCTCTCTCTATCTCTCTCTCTCTCTATCTCTATCTCTATCTCTGTCCCTATCTCAAAATAAATAAACTTTAAAAAAAAAAAAAGAGGAAAAGGGACAAGTGCAGTAGCATTCTTAGGCCCAGACTAGAAAGGGCAGTTGTGGCAATGCCTTTCTTCCTGTCAAGTTGAGGCATCCACAGAGGAAAAGAGATTTGCCCAAGACCTGAGAAGTGGTCAAAAGACAGCAGTTGGTAATAGAGATTGGATGTTTGGGTTGAGGTGAGGCCAGTTAGTATCCTTGAAGAATGAGAAGGTGTCAAGGTAGGAAGAGAAGGGAGGTGATCCAGGATTTATGGTTGGCAGACAAATTCTGCCACATTCTGGAGTGAGACTCCGAGGATTTCAAAAATTCTAAATTCAAACCTGGCCTTTCATGTTGTTTTGAAAATATACTTGTCAGAGTAGGAGGATGAAACATATTTTATTTAAAAGTTTGTTAGTTTGATTTATAACTTGTAAATTTGTACACATATGGTATGTGGGCTGCCAGTGGTACTCTTGCCCTGGGCCCTGCGAATGATCAGGTGGACCTGTACAATTGTCTGCTCAACTGAGAAGGACTGCATCTCTCACTAATGGTTGCCACTGCTTGTCTGGCTAATGTTAACTACCAACTGAAGTTCTGAGTGGCAGGCATCCAAGTTCAGAATCTCTCTTAGGGGATGCATCTGCTTTTTTCTAGGACTACTTCTGAATGTTCACTCCCATGTGCCCTCATGTGGGAGAATTATCTCTGGCTTGGCCACTTCCAGAGCCTCTTTGGTTCCCATTCCCAACACTCTATCCCATAGCCTCTTGCAGCTAGGACCCTTTTGTGGTGATAGATCCCTTAAGTGGGGTATTGCCAAAATGGTTCAATCCAAGTTACTTTCGTTAAGGCCCATCAAATAGGAAATACTCATCTTTGCTATGACAAAATGGTGGGACCTTAGACTAGACTATTCCATAGCACACCTCCAATCCCTGCTTGACATCTCTCTTCAGTTTCTTTGCCTTTGCTCAGATCGAGTCACCTGCCCAAGAATATGTTCAATCAGGAATCAGCTTCCCCTTCCCACCCACCTCCACTCCAGCCTCACTTGATGTTGGGAATAGAGAAAAAGCATGGCTTCCCTGTGAGAGGAACCAAAAGCCTCTTGCCATAAACCCACAACCGTAAGGCTGGACTCTGACTATTTCCTCTCTCCTTTTCTGTGAACTGGGAAGAGAGAAAGGGTTGGGGTGGTGGCTGCTGGTGGCAGGGCTAGTTTTATTGTCTCTTGGTCCTGAGGAAGATGGTTGCAACGTTTGAGGTCCTCAGCTTCATTGTCCCTAGCTGCGGGCCCTAAGTTCCAATCCTGGAATAAAGGATTGGCAGCATTCAACAATATCAGCCTAATTTACCAAATCTTAACTCTTACTTTCCTTCACTGCTCTGTCTGAAAAAAAAATTATCATATTACATCTCCCTTCTGAAAACATTCTCCATTATTCTGTGATTTTGCACTGTTTTCCTATTTCTGTGTATTCTCTTTCTCTTTCTCATTTGCAGATTATTTCCTCCCATTTCAGTTTGATATTTAAGATGCCCCTAAATTGAAATCAGCTATTTACATCTCTGTCTCACTTATTAGACTGTAAGTATTTTGAAAGCTTGAAATATTAGTTCATTTATTTTTGAATGAATGAATGAGTAGTTGAAAGAATGAATTCGGGCCACAGTCATTAGCCCTTCTTATTTCATACTCTCACTCTGGCAACTCATCCACTTAAATGGTTTAAGCTATTCCTTCTTCTTAAATAACTATTATATCAATATCTCTACTTTGATATCTCTTCTGAGCTTCAAATTCATGTCTCTAACTTCTTGCTTCCATTTTCACCTAGATATTCTGCAGTCACCTTAAAATGCATATATCCAAACCCAAATCATGATCATTTTCCCAATATCCAGAACTTACTTTACTCTTTTCTATGTCTTTTTCACTTTCTCTTTCTCTAAAGCATATAACCTTGGAGTTCCCACTTTGACCACTCCCCACAAGTCTTGTCAATTCCTTTTCTTAAAAGCAACAGCAAATCACTTTATTACAATTATTATGATTGCACTTATATGAGGTATTTAAAAGAGTTAAACTCAAAAAGACTTAAAGTATAATAGTGGTTGTCAGGAGATGAGGAGAGGGGATAATAGAGAGTTATTATCTAATAGGTATAGAGTGTCAGTTTTATAAGATGAAAAGAGTCCTGGGGATGGATGGTGGTGGTGATTGCACAACAATGTGAATGTACTTAATACCACTGAACTGGACACTTAAAAATGGTTAAGATGGTAACTATTATGTTATGTGTGTTTTACCACAATAAAAAAAAGTGAAAACAACAAACTACTTTATTATAAATGTTAACTACAAACAATTTACAAACACAAAAGAGACCTATAAACAAACCTGTTAGCAATTTGTTTGTCTTAAGAGACTTCTATTGATGTGTACATAAATACATATATTTTTCTACCAAAATGAGATCATGACTATAATTTTATTTTGGAATCTTTTTTTCAATTGACAATATGCTATAAGCATTTTTCCATGTCGTTAAATTTTCTTCTTCAACAGTGGTTCTCAAATTGTGGTCCTTGGCAAAATCAGTATCATCTAAGTACTTGTAAATACAAATTCATTTTTTAATATTTATTTATTTTAAGAGAGAGAGAGGGCTTGTGAACACAAGTGGGGGAGGGGCAGGGAGAGAGAGAGAGAGAAATCCAAGCAAAGAGAGGACAAGTGGGGGTGGGCAGAGAGAATTCTTTGCTGTCAATGCAGATCCCAACATGGGGCTCCATCCCACAAACCATGAGATCATGACCTGAGCCGAAATCAAGAGTTGTATGCTTAACAACTGAGCCACCCAGGTACTCTAATGCAAATTCCTGCTCACTGCCCCAGACCTACTGAATCAGAAACTGCAGTAGCTCAGTAGGCTGTGTTTAAACAGACCCTTCAGGTAATTCTGATGCACTCAGAAGTGTGAAAGCCTCTGTTTTACAAATATAACTTTTTTTTTTAAGTTGATTTATTTATTTGAGAGAGAGAGAGAGAGAGACAAAGCACAAGTGGGGGAGGGGCAGAGAGAGAGGGAGACACAGAATACAAAGCAGACTCCAGGCTCTAATCTGTCAGCACAGAGCCCAACATGGGGCTGGAACCCACAAACTGGGAGACCATGACCTGAGTTGAAGTCAGACTCTTAACTGACTGAGCCACCCAGGTACTCCTACAAATGTGCCTTTTTAAGAGGTGATGGCTATTCCATTGAATAACAATGCCACAATCTACTTAAATATACTGCTATTGTTGGATATTGAGGTTATTAATTTATCACTATTTAAATAATACTCTAGTAAATATTGTTGCAGGTAATTTGTTTCATCTCTACACCTAACGTGGGGCTTGAACTCACAACCCTGAGGTTAAGAGTCACTCCCTCTTCTGACTGAGCCAGCTGGGTGTCCCTGTTGCAGGTAAATTTTGAAGACATCCATGAGAGAGAAATAAACTTTTATTTCATTGAAGCCATTGTATTTAGGGGTTCTTTAATACAGCAATTTAGCTTATACCTTAATACACTGTCTTTACCTCTGCCTTATAATTGACTTCTAACCAGACTCTGTCATCTAAATCTCTCTAACCTGTAATTCATTTTAACCAGTATTTACTTATTAAGTTATCTGAAACTCTATTTTGCACAAACATCACCACCCTCCTCTGCTCAAGAACTACTGATCATTCATTCATGAATTCATTATCTATGGTACTATGCTAAATATGTTTTAGTTGTTGTCCTAAGTGATAAAAAAAGAATAAAAGTATAGACACAGTGCTTGCCCTCATGTGTCTTTACAGCATAGAGAGACTAACACCACTGACATTAATCAGATATTCACACAAATAAATACAAAACGATAACTTTGATAATTACAAACAAAAAGAGCACAGTACTGAGGCATATACAGAAGATCTGATTTCGGTAAAGAAGTAGGGAAGGCTTCTGTAACAAGTGTCACACTGAAATATGAGGTGAGCCTTCCACCTAGTGAAGGCAAAGACCCTGCAGAAGGAGAAAGATGGTGATTTTGAGGAGTTGTCAGAAGACCAGTGTGACTGGAACAGATATTGGGGGATGGTACTTGATGAGTCAGAGCGATCAGTAGGGTCTAGGTTGTGCAGGGTCTTACAGGCCATATTAAGAATGTTTGTCTTATATGAACATTGAGAAGCCATTAAAGAGTTTAGGTTTGAGAGTAGCATTATCATGAAATATGGGCCTGGATAGATTGATTAATGAAATAACTAATTAATTCTACCTGTAGACCTCTGCTCTACTCCATTTATAATCTCACTTGGGCAAACCACCCACTTTCAAGTCATGGGAGACTGCACAAAGGAGACTGAGAATGAGTGGCAAATGATACAGGAGGAAAGCTAGCAGTATGTTACATCAAGGAAGCCAGAGGATTTTTTTGGAAGGAGGAAGTAAAACAGGACAGAAGGATCATTAGTTTTTAGTTCTACTGAGAGGTTAGGTTAAATGTAGATCTACTGTCCATGGCTTCCCAATGCCTATAGAATGCAGTCTAAATTTCTTACCCTGCTAATCAAGGTATTCTATATTTACCTACCTCTCCAACATTTTTTCCTAAGACACTGCTAAAATGAGGCTTTTAGATAAGGTGTCCTTCAGATAAGGTGCCCTATTTATTTTATCTAGAACACAATAGTACACTCTGCCTACCTATCTATGGTCAGTGAATGTATCTTCTGCCCATCACCGCTTCACTAAATCCTACCTATTTCCTAGGCCCTGATCCTATTTTGCCTCCTCTGTGAAGATTAATGCGGTGGCCATGAAGATACACTTCTCAGATCTCTGAATGCAGTGAGCATAATTCACTGAAGGCCTCAGCTACTACCCTCTGAAATTTATCACTGTGTTTGTGCCATGGTTCTGCTTCCTTGGGCTGCTCCCAGCCAATGACTGAGCATGGCAGATATACTAAAACAGGCCCATTCCTGGGAGATACCAGAGTCCTCTGACAAGTGACTGAGAAATCCCAAATGATCCTGTTAACTTGCTTTAGAACTGCACTGGGATGTAAGATGCTTCCATCCAAACTTCCTTCCTTCCCTCCTCCCTTTCTTCCTGCCTTCCTTCTTTCACTCAGGAGCAGACTTGCATTGTAGTCTCTTGGCTTTCGAAGCCTCCTTTATTTGCCTCCCCATTTTCTCTTATAGGCATTTTCTCTAATAAATTTCTTGCACTGTTAATCTTTTAAAAAATTTTTGTTTATTTAAATTCAAGTTAGTTAACATACGATGTAGCATTGGTTTCAGGAGTAGAACCCAGTGATTCATCACTTACATATAACACTTGGTGCTCAGTGCCCAGTGCATTGTTAATCTTATCTGGCATCCATTTCTTAGGGACCCAGACAAACACAAGTGGTACCGAGAGTGGTCCAAGAAAAAAGGGGCAAGATAGGAATTTGGACTCGCTCACCTACTGCCCATCAGGCAAAGAGGTTGCCACCCTGGTTAGTAAATGAGACATAGGTACTTCCTGGCACAAATGGTAGCTCAACTGCTGAGGTTTTCACCAGTGTTGACCTGGGAGAATGTCCCAGTGGAGAGGAATGTTGTGGCAGATGTGATGATGCAGGCATTTGAAAAACATGGGGCAGGGGGAGGGACAATGCCTACAAAGATAGTAAAATTGGATGATCACTGTAAGTTGTATTGACGTCTTGCAGAGAAATCATGAGGGACTGAGGGCCATTAATAAGCAGTTTTTGGTTAAGTGAAAGAGCCATAGGGCCTTTGGGAGAGCTTACAAAGAGACCTTTATCTCTGTCAGGGGAAGGGAATGCACAGCTGAGTGGCAGGATGAAGACCTAATTGTTAGAGCAGCAGAGCTCCAGAGACATTAAAATGCTCAGCCAAAGCAGGTCTAAAATGACCTAACAGCACTGAAGTATAGTACAGAGGCAGCGGTCTGGATTGAGGAGTGGGGCCCTATAAGACGCAGTATATGTTTTTTTTCCAATGTTCATTTTTGACAGAGAGAGAGAGAGAGAGAGAGAGCGCGAGCATGAGTGGGGGAGGGGCAGAGAGAGGGGGAGACACAGAATCTGAAACAGGCTCCAGGCTCCGAGCTGTCAGCACAGAGCCCAACGCAGGGCTTGAACTCACGGATAGCGAGATCATGACCTGAGCCAAAGTCGGACGCTCAACCGACTGAGCCACACAGGTGCCCCGGACACAGTGTATGTTTTAAATCACAGACCTCTATATAGTGCTGTCTTCAATAGTGAGAATACATGGGTCTGGGAACCAAGAGATAGAAGCAGGAGTGACTCTACTTACTATCACACCAAATGCTCCATGGAGGGACTTTTTTGTGCTTCCTGTCCCCGCAACTCTTAACTCTGCAGGATTAGAGGTCCTAGTCCCCAAAGACAGCATACTTTTGCCAGGGGATATGGCAAAGATCCCATTGAATTACAAACCACAGCTGCTGCCGAGACACTTTGAACACCATGTGTCCAGGAACCAACAGGAGAGAAGAATTATCATCCAGCAAGGGTAATTGACCCTGATCAGCAGCGGGGGTTGGGGGAGTGCTTTTATACAATGGGGACAAGGAGGAACACATATGGAAGTCAGGTATTCCACTTTGGTGCCTCCTGGTATTCTCTTGCTTTGTTGTAACTATCAATGGACATAGGAAGCAATTCTGCCTTAAGAAAGGTGTGATTACCAACACCTCAAAACCTTACAGAATGAAATTTTGGGTCACACTACCAGGTAAGTCACCAATACCTGCCAAGGTGTGGGGATTTGAGAATGGATAGTGAAGGACCGAGAGGATGAGTACCAGTTATGACCCTGAAGTCAACTGCAGCAACAGAATTCCACTAAGTACCCTCAGGAAGAAAGGACCACAGGAAGCATGGAGGAACTGATTCCCAAACCTGTGGGAAAGAGGTAGATCTGTGTGAAGCATAGAGTAGGCTATGATGGCCATGAGAATGTACCTCTCAGAACTCCACTTGCAAGAGTAATTGACCAAGGGCCCCAGCTTCAGCGCTCTGAATTTTCATGGCTGGTTCACTCTGAGGCTACATATCTTGCAGGCTGCACCCAGGCAATGCTTGACTGTAGCAGGGAAACTGAAGCAGGCCCTTCCTGAGAGATGTGGGACTCATCTGACAGGTGATTTTGCTCAAGGATTCCCTTGATAGTCTTTTTTTTTTCAAGTTTATTTATCTTGAGAGAGAGAGCACATGTGCACAAGTGGGGAAGGGGCAGAGGGGGAGAACCCCAAGCAGGCTCCACACTGTCAGTGCAGAGCCAGATGCAGGGCTGGAACTCACAAACCGTGAAATCATGACCTGAGCTGAAGTTGGACACTTAACGACTGAGCCACCTCACTGCCCCTCCCTGATGGTCTCTTTCCATTTTCCTTAACCTGCTCTACAGTGTAAAATGCTTCCATCCAGCCTGACTTCTCTTCATTCCTCTCTCCTTCACTCAGGGTCAGATTTGCCTTATGTTTGCAGTCTGAAAGCTCTCCCAGACTCCCATGGCTCCCTCCCCATTTTCTCTCACAAGCACTTATCCTAATAAATTTCTTACACATTCAATCCTATCTTGGCATCAGCTTCTTGGAGGACCTGGACTAAACACATGCCCTAAGCTTCCAGCTGCCAGTGATAACTTCCCACTTTGAACCCTTAAAGTGTAGTACTTCCCACTACTTCCCAAATGCTACCCAGAAAACAAAACTTATCTTTTTATGTACGTATCTTCCCAATTAGTTTAGAAGCATTCTGGAGATGGTTACCATTATGTCACCTTTGCTAATCTCTGTGCTTCACCAAGTGCCCTGTACGTAGAAGGATTTCAATTCAGCCGTCATGGGAAAGAAGTTGTTAAGTGTGCTGAGTTGTTCAGACAATCCTATACCCTAGAATTAATGTTCCCCACCTACTTCAACTTCTCAGTGTATTATCCCATTTCCCACTCCCCAAATCACCTACTCAAATGGTTCCTCGTCTTCTCAGGGTCCTTTAATCCCCAATTCCCTGCCCTACTCTCTATATATTTTACCATATGCATTGACCCAGCAGAGGCTGTGGCATAGACAGCTATCCACCAACCAAAGGTTAGTGGATCCCCACCTCCCCCCACCCCCCGCCAGCCACAAACTTTCTATAGTGTGGAGTTGTTGCTGGAAAGTGGCTGGCCAGCAAGGGACTACATTCCCAAGCTTGACCCTATATCAAGTGGTAGCTAGGGTGTTTAAGAAGCAGACCTATTCCTGGGCGCTGGGTGGCTCAGTTGACTAAGCATTTCACTCCTGATTTGGGCTTAGGTCATGATCTTGTGGTTCGTGAGTTCAAGCCCTGCACTGGGCTCTGTGCTGACAGTGCAGAGCCTTCCTGGGATTCTCTGTCCCTCCCCTTCTTGCTCTCTTTCTCTCTAAATAAATAAATAAACAAACAAACATTTTAAATAAACTTTAAAAAAAATAAATTTTTTAAATAAAAAAAAAAAGAAGCAGAACTCTTCCTCTACCTGTATCCTTCATGGTCTCCAGTTGAATACAGAGGACTCTAGGGATGGTGAGGCCACAAGATGAGAAAAGCCTGTGTCCCTGAACTCCCACATGGAGGAAAGCTGCCCACTGGAATGTTACATGAGTGAACAGTACTGCCCTACACTGGAATGTTACATGAGTGAACAGTAAGCTTCTCTTATTTACGTTAGGTCACTGAAATTTGGGGTTTTGTTATAGTCGTTAGCATTATACTAAAGAATACAGATATCGTTGTCCTTCTTTTGGCTATTCCCATCTTTAAATTTTTTTTTAACATTTATTTATTTTTGAGAGAGACAGAGCATGAGCAGGAAAGGGGCAGAGAAAGAGGGAGACACAGAATTCAAAGCAGGCTCCAGGCTCTGAGCTGTCAGTGCAGAGCCCAATGCAGGACTTGAACCCATAGACCTCGAGATGGTGACCTGAGCCGAAGTCAGATGCTTAACCGACTGAGCCACCCAGGTGCCCCTTGGCTACTTCCATCTTAACTCCCTTTTGTTTAGAAGGAGTCTCCCATTATGGGATTCTTGATGCCAAATGGGTTAGATCCTTCTCAGGCTGGGGTGTAAGCATGTTACTTAGTCTCTGACAATCTGATGCATTCCCAGTCAAAACTATGAATGTGGGAGTAATGCAAAAATACATGACAATATAGAAACTATTCACAGTGGTGGTATGGCCTTGAGAATCCAGGGGCAGTGGCAGCAAGGCCTGGCAACAGTGGTTTTAGGTCAGTATCCTAACCAGACTGTTCTTGTGGCATGAGCTTCTCCGTGTTTTCCTGCTTCTCAATTCACTTGATTTTTTACTTTTTTTTTCCAGCTTCCTTTGACAATTTCCTCCTTCCAATAATTAATTTTCTTCTTCATATATCCAGAACCAATTTCCATCTACACTATCCGTCCCATCTATACTGTACTCTCCTCCCAAACTAGAGTCTCTAGGATTACCATTTATTAAGCACCTAATACATACCTGCCACTGTGATAGGCACTTTACATATGCTATCAAACTTAATTTAATTCTTCCAAGTATTCTATAGTGTCAGTGTTATTATTGCCATTTATAAATATGACAATTAGAGCTCAGAGATTGATTTTCCTGGTTACACTGCTTGTGAGTGTCACTTGGCATTCAGTTTTGATGGCATCAAGCATGTTCTTACATTGCACCAGAAATGCTTCACCAAGTTTTAAATTACTGCAGTACTTCTTTCTAGGGCTTCTTACAGCCTATGACCATTTGACTCTGTAAGTGAAGACTACATCAGCATTTACTTAATCCCTTCCCTTTCCTCCTTCCTTGCTTTCTTTCTCTCTTACCCTCCCTCCTGTTCTCTGTCCTTCCTTCTCGACAAAATAACAAACCATGTGTGATGGCAGAGAGTACATAGTGGCAATCAGTTCTCTTGCTGACCTTCCTTAGACTGCATTGCAATCTAAGATGTTTCCTCCCAAGCTTCCTTCCTTCTTCCTCTCATTCATTCAGGGCACACTTGCATTAATTATAAGGTTGAAATCTGGGGGGAATTGGATGGTATGAACTATACCTTGATGATACTCATTACTTTTGATGTTCCCCAGTAAGCGTGCCTCAAACGTCAACAACACCTTCAGAAAACAAGGTTCCCCAAGCCCCATGAGAAAGAAGGTGCCTCTAGTGATGGAGATGAGGGTCAGATCATTTCATTTTTCAAGAGAAACTGGAGTAGGGAGAAACACAATTCATTCAGTGATCGAATATCTTTCATATATCAGGACCCATTGGGCAGTGGAAACATAGAAATATGAATTATAAAATCCTCTAAATTTTTTTTAGCATTTATTTATTTTTGAGACAGAGAATGAACAGGGGAGGGGCAGAGAGAGAGGGAGACACATAATCAGAAGCAGGCTCCAGGCTCTGAGCCATCAGCCCAGAGCCCGATGCGGGGCTCGAACTCACGGACGGCAAGATTGTGACCTGAGCTGAAGTTGGACGCTTAACCGACTGAGCCACCCAGGCACCCCTAAAATCCTTCCTCTAAAGAAGCTCATAATCCAGTAGAGTCATATCTAGTTAATTTTTCCAGTTCTAGATGTTAATTGTAATTGCTTTAGAACAGCATAATTCATACCAAGTGTTTAAAATCATCTATTGTAATAGAAATGATTGTGAAATTAGTATAATCCATAGAGACTTTTAGAATTGTAGCAGGAATTATGAAAGAAAAAGAAGTTAGGAGGCAAAGGCACTCATTAAAAGAAACATTTATTAATCTAGTATCATGACTCTTAGACTTTTTAAGTAGTTGGAAGAGGGCTAGGAAGGACGAGGGTGAGAGAAAAAGGAAGAGTCCTTGTTGTATCATGGCTTCATTTTAGCTTAAATGTAATATACAATATCTAGAATGCAAAATCCAGTATCCAGAAATGTAGAGAATCACTAAGACTCTTTTGGTTGAGAAGAGAAAGGGCATCCTCAAGGGTGGTAGAATCACTATATTCGAAAGGCAATAATGGAACTGTCCTTGTGAGCTCAAAGACTCTTTGAATCTCCATCCCTTTTCATACCTTTAACCATTGCAGCTAGTGTACCCAGTGTTTCACTGTTCTGAACACATACATCCAAACCTCAGTATAGCTATAAACTATAACGTGAGTGGGAAGGGTGAGGTCAGCAAAACGTGAACAAGCAATTTTAATGCAACATATTAAGCAAGGACTCATAGAAGTAGGGACAAACTGTGGGAAAAAGAGAAGAGTGCACAACTTTTGTGGGATTAAAAGCTGTTGGGTATCAGAAGGAAGTGAACTAATACCTCAAGAAAAGCCAGGAAGGTGAAGAGTATTCTTGGAGAAAGTGAAGGATATCTAGTGGGTCAGGTACAGAGGTTGGAGAAGACCTCCAAGGAAGTACTGAACTGGTGGAGGAGAGAATAAGGAAGCAACTGGTGGCCTAAGGGGCAGAACTATGCTTCACAGGTCTGAAAAAGGTGGGAGACTGAGAGGGGGAAGTAGAGAAGGGGCAGATTGCTGAGCAGAGGACAGGGGAAAAGGAGAAGCTAAGAGGCAGGAGCAGGGAACTGCTTAGGGAAGAGGAATCACTAAAGTTCTGTTGGTTGAGAAAGACAGGGACCTTTAGATAGAGGGACCAGGGCAGCATGTTCAGTGATGGCAGGAGCAACACAAATGATTCTAGCCAGACCAAAGTTTCCAAAGTGAAATTTGCCGATGGGACAGTAGGGAAGCACTTTCTGCAATCCAGGTAGCCAGAGAAAGTGTAAAGCTCTCTTATATAGATAGCACCCATACAAGGTAGAAATTGATGAGAGCCATAAATGAGCAGGGGGTGGGGTGGGGAGCAGATGTGAGTTTAGAGAAAAGAGAAGTTGCTTATAAGGGGAAATAGCGGAAGAGGTGATGTTTAGAATTGGATACATTAGATTTGGATACACAGAGATGGGGTTGAAGAGAACAGCAAGAAATAGCAAGAATTATCAGTGATTTAGTATAGTGTAGTGAATTGTGTCCCCCCCCCCCAAGAAGACATATTTAAATCCCTAATCCCTGGTGCCTGTGAATGTGACCTTAATAGGATAGAGTTTTGCACATGTCATCAAGTTAATGATCTCAAAATAAAGTCATCCTGGATTTGGGGTGGGCCCTAAATCCAATGAATGGTGTCCTAACCAGAAAAAAAAAAAAGGAGAGGGAGATCACAGACATGGAGATAAACGGAAGAAGGGTGTGTGAAGATGGACGAGAGATTGGAGTTCCTCAGCCCCATGTTAAGGAACACCAGGAACCTCTGGAAGCTGGAAAAGGCAAGAAAGTATTCTCCTCTAGAGACTTTGAAGGGAGAGTGGCCTTGCCAACCTTTGATGTTGGATTTCTGGCCTCTTTCTAGAACTGTGAGAATAAACTTTGGTTGTTTTAAGGCACCAATTTTGTGGTTATTTGTTGCAGCAGTTCTAGGAAATTAATATAACTGGTATGATTTTTGTGACTTCTGCCAGCAACCGATGGTGTCTCTGACTAAAGTCAGAGTTATCTAAAAGAAGGGTTGGGCCTTCACATGGTGATCATGATGGAAATTCAAGTGTTTGAGAGACAGGAGTGTTAGAGTAGGCAGAGTTTAAATACCTACACAGAAGGAACCAAAGTGTTATATTGAGGGCATGGACCAGGTGCAGTGTGAAGAAAGGGTTTGGGAACAGTAGGAGGAACGGAGGTGGTTGAGAAAAGTGCCTGGTTCCAGCTCTTAGAAGTGGAGCAATTTTTAGGGATTACAAGGTCCAGTGTGTTGGTGGCTAAAGTGGAACAGAGTTGAAGGCCTTTCATGTTGAGAAAGCTGAGGAATTCTGAGGCCAGGGAGCCAGGGCATATCAGCATGATGGCTGAATGGACTCTTTAAGAATGGTGGTGGACATGCATCTTTTCCTGCCCTAGGACGTCCATGCTCTAGTTCTAATACTTTCAGACTCAGATGCAGGCTTATGCCATTAACCCTCCTGCTCTCCCTTTCTCAGACCTTTGGACTCTGACTAAATTGCAACGCAGGCTTTCATGGTTCTCCATCTTTTTTAAAAAATAAAACCATCTGATCTTTAATATTCATTGATATATATGAAAAACATGCAATAAACTATAAATATTACAGAGCACTTTTTATTGAGGTATAACTGACATACAATGTTAATTTCAGGGGTACAACATAATAATTTGATATTTGTATATATTGCAAAATGATCACTATAACAAGCCTGGTCACCATACATAGTTACATTTTTTTCTTGTGATGAGATTTTTAAGCTTTACTCTCCTAGCAAGTTTCATTAATACAATGTGGTATTATTAACCACAGTCACCATGCTGTACATTTCATCCCCATGAGTTACTTATTTTATAACTGGAAATTTTTACCTTTTGACCCTCTTTGCCAATTTCACTGACTCCCCACCCCCCCACCTCTGGCAACCACCAATCCATTCTCTGTATCTATGAGCTTGGTTTTATTCTTTCCTTTTTCTTTCTTTCTTTTTCTTTCTTTCTTTCTTTCTTTCTTTCTTTCTTTCTTTCTAGATTTCACATATAAGTTAAATCACACTGTATTTGTCTTTCTCTGTTTAATTTATTTCACTTTATGCCCTAAAGATCCATCCATGTTGTCACAAATGGCAAGATTTCATTCTTTCTCATGGCTGAATATTTTGATATTATATCTCATAACTTCTTTAGCTATTCATCTGTCAGTGGACACTTAGGTTGTTTCCATGTCTTGGCTATTATAAATAATGCTTCAATGAACATGGGGGTGCATATGACTTCTTGAGTTAGTATTTTTATTTTCTTTGGATAAATTCCCAGACATGGAATTGCTGGATCATATGGTAGATCAATTTTTAATTTTTTTTTGAGGATTCTCCATACTGTTTTCCATAGTGGCTGCACCAAATTACCCTCCCACCATCAGTACACAAGGGTATTTCACATCCTTACCAACACTTGTTACCTCTTATCTTTTTGAAATTAACCATTTTAACAGGTGTGAGATGATACCTCATTATGATTTGGATTTGCATTTCCCTGATAATTAGTGATGTTGAGCATCTTTTCTTGTACCTTTTAGTTATCTGTTTGTCTTCTTTGGAAAAATGTCTATTCAAATCTTCTGCCCATTTTTATTTTATGTTTTTGGCAATTTTTAAATTATTTATTTGAGAGAGAGAGGGAGGGAGAGAGAAAAAGGGGTAGATGAAATCCCAGCGTGGAGCTGGACATGGGACCCCATGCCATGACCCTGGGACCATGACCTGAGCTGAAATCAAGAGTTGGATGCTCAACTGACTGAGCCACCCAGGTGACCTGGTTCTGTCCATTTTTAAATAAGATTGATTTTTTTTACTGAATTGTATGAATTCTTGATATATTTTGAATATTAGCCTTTTATTAGCTATATGATTTGCAAATATTTTCTCCCACTTAGTGGGTTGCTTTTTCATTTTGTTGATGTCCTTTGCCACACAGAAGACTTTTAGTTTGATGTAGTTCCACTTACTTTTGCTTTTGTTGTCTTTACATTTGGCATCAAATCAAAAAATCATCACCAAGGCCTATGCCAAAAGCTTACTGCTTATGTTTTTTTCCTAGGAGTTTTATGATTTTTGGGTCTTATATTCAAGTATTTAATCCATTTTTAGTAAATTTTTGTGTATGCTATTTGGTAGTCGTCCCAGTTTCATTCTTTTGCATGTGGCTGTATAATTTTCCCAACACCATTTATTGAAGACATTGTCCTTTTACCATTGTATATTCTTGGATCCTTTGTCATAAATTAATTGATCATATGTGTGTGGGTTTACTTCTAGGCACTCTGTGTTTCTTCCAATACCATACTGTTTTGATTACTATAACTTTGTAATATAGTTTGAAATCAAGGAGTGTGATGCCTCCAGCTTTTTTCTTCTTTCTCAAGAGTGCTTTGGCTACTTGGGTTTTTTCGTGGTTCTATACAAATTTAGTATTTTTTAATTGTATTTCTATGAAAAATGCCATTGGAATTTTGATACAGATTGCATTGAATCTACATACTGCTTTGGGTAGTATGGACACATTAAGTATTAATTCTTCCAACCCATGAGCTTGGAATCTCTGTCCACTTATTATGTCTTCTCCAACCTTACATTAACCTCTTACAGTTTGAAGTACACAGGTCCTTTATCTTGGTTAAAATTATTTTCAGATATTTTATTCTTTTGATGCAATTGTAAATGGGATTGTTTTCTTAGTTTCTGATAGCTCATTGTTAGTGTATAGAAACACAGTGGACGTTTGTATATTGATTTTATCCTGCAACTTTGCTGAGTTTATTAGTTCTAATGTTTTTCATTAGAGTCTTTAGGGGTTTCTCTATATAATTTCATGTCATCTGCAAATAGTGACAGTTTTATTTCTTTCTTTCCGATTTCAGTGCCTCTTGCATATTTATTTTTTTCTTGCCTACTTGCTCTGGTCCATCTTTCAGATAGCAGAATGCATGACTTCTTAGCCTCCATAACAACATGAGCCAATTCTTACAATAAATCTCTTCATACATATATCTACATATATCCTAATGGTTCTCTTTCTCTGGAGACCCCTGAATAATACAGCAGGAGAGAGGAGGAAAGTGAGCCTTATGTGGAAATCACAGGAGAAGGGAGAGGGGTGTGTGTTGTGGAGGTCAGAAAATGCTGAAAGGTGGCACCAACAGATGGCAAAAACTTCAAAGAAAGAACAGCTCAACAATGGTGGAAGAATGGCCTGGAAGTGCCTCTGGGAAAAGGTACAGAAGAGCTCTGCTCATTTCCCACAGAGCTCAGGGAGTCAGAAAAGATGAGGATTTTGGTGTGTGGTGTGGGAAAAACAGTTTCCAGTTCTTAATAATTACAGTTTCTTTAAAAAAAAATTTAAATGTTTATTTATTTTTGAAGGAGAGAGAGACAGGGCATGAGAGGGGGAGGGGCAGAGAGAGAGGGAGCCACAGAATCCGAAGCAGGCTCCAGGCTCTGAGCTGTCAACACAGAGCCCGACGTGGGGCTTGAACCCAGAGCCGTGAGATCATGACCTGAGCCAAAGTCGGATGCCCAAACAACTGAGCCACCCAAACGCCCAATAATACAGTTTTAACTGAAATTTAAAGACAGGGTTCTTATGACCCAATCTTAGCAGTCCAAGGCACGCAGCCTAGAAAAAAAAAAAAGTAACTAAAGCATTTCATTTTTTTTTTCATTAAAAAATAAAACACTAAGGAGAGAAGTACATTCATAAGGCATAAGAAACATCTTAAAAATCCTCTCTTCTCATACGGATGGCAGCTCCTCTCCAAAATTTCCTCTCACACCCTTTTACTTTCAACCACCTCAAACTTGCTAAGGTGACAAGACACCCGGATTGCATTAAGAGTAATTGACTGATCTGAAATTAATTGCTGCATTTGTACTGAGGCCACACCTCTCATGGGCTGCTACCAGCCAAGCACGGGCAGGAATATTTTGGCTCTAGGACTCCTTGACAGCCTTGCTGAACTTTCCTTAAATGTGCACAGTAGTCTAAGGAGCTCCTAATCACCTTTTTTCCTTCCCTTTCTCCTTGGCTGGGGTTCAGACTTGTACTGCAATCTGATAGTTCTCCCAGCCTCTCCCAGCTGCTGCCCCATTTTCTCTCACAGGTCGTTCCCCTAATTGATTTCTTGCACATTTAATTCCTTTCTTGGCAGCTGCTTCTCAGAAGATCTGGATAACACGCTCACCCAAATATGTGTGACCTTTTCCAAATTTACTCCTTCCTTCCATTTCACCCATCTTCACTGACAGTGATCACTGACTAGGATAGAACAGCTAGGTCAGGGTGACTTCTGTTTCAAAATGGAGAAATAATGCAAGCAAGGAGGACTAGGGGCAGGAAAACAGCTCGGAGTATGCTAGGATTCCAGAGGGAAATTACCAGGTAGTTCAACCCTCCTTCTACCCCACCTCCACCCATCCTAGGCTGGGAATTCCATCCGAGGTAAAGAATAACAGTATAGATCTATAGGACTGTATATATAATACCCATGGTAGGGCACTAAAACAGTGAGGAGGAAGAATGAGAGGAGGGGAAAGGGAAAGTGGAGAGAGAGGGAAAAATTGGGTTCAGTCTAACAGTTATTTATGGACTGGGCTTTCTGCTAACCACTGGTTATTGAAAGTTAAATAAGAAAAACTTCCTTGCTTTCCTGAGGGACTGATACTTTCCCTAACCCAGGCAGAAGGGAGATCAGAGTACTGCCTTGAGGAGATGATACCTGAGCAGAGCCTGGAAGGATGCATAGGTGTAGGAAAAAACCTCTTGAGCCACATGCAATTGCCTTTCTGCTAGCTCAATTCAATTCTGCAAATACATTCTGAAGGCTTCCTATGTACAGGGCCTTGTTCTAGGTGCAGGGGCTACAGTGGTGAGCAAGCCAGCCACAGTTTATGCCCTCTGACTTGGGAATCTAGCTGAGAAATGAGCTAACCAATCTTACCACAGTGTGAGATGTGCCACTGGAGAGGGATCTGCAAAACACGTTAGAACAAGAGTCTCATGGCCCCCAGCCCAAATGAACTCCCAATTTCTGAACATGGCAAAATTCTTCATACTTTAACTCTGTTATTGCTTTGCAGTCTCATTTACCACCATTCCCAAAAAGTGGATGGTAGAACCGTATGGGAATCTTTATATGCTACATGCAGTTACATTTCAGAGCTACTCTTCTTGACACATCCAGCCTTGCCCAAATTCTCCCCTGTGCTACCAGGCAGATCCTTTGTCTCTCTCTCCAGGTTGATGAGGTTCTTAAAGCAGGGACCCAGATGCCGGGCCAACAACATCTACTATGGGGTCAGGCACATGCAGGTAGGCTTTGTCCAGTCACACAACCTCAGACTTTGGACTCTCAGCTTCCTTGCATGCTAGGTGAACAATTCCTACTCCAGGAAATATGAAAAACACTGGTGGTTAGTTCTTGGCACATAGTAGGTGCTCAAAAAGATTTGCTGAATTGAATTAACATCAAAGTCCCAACCCAGAATTTGGACTTTATGAAGGCTCTAGCTGTGAGCTGGAGCTTGGAGGGTTTAATGATCAATTTTAGTAGTTTTCTGTAGCTAAGAATGCAAAATAGACACCTTGCACTTTGCCTTAAAGAGCTGCTTGTTAGCTGGGGAAACAGATGGACAAGCTCCTAAGAGTTCAGTTCTAAATTCCTAGAGGAGTAGTTCTCAAAATCTAGCAAGCGTCAAAATCACCTAGAGGTCGTCTGGTGAAACAGATTGCTGGCTGCTCCCTCAGAATTTAATTCAGTTGGTCTGGGGCGAAGTATGAGAATTTGAAAGTCTGCATTTCCCACTTGTTCCCACTGCTGGGCCCACATTTTGAAAACTACCCACTAGAGGTTAAGTGCGGCACATAGTTGGTCTGTGTGTCTGAATCCTGGTTCCACCACATCTTTAGTGTTGGCTCTTGATCAAATCACTCTACCTCTCTGTGCTTCATTTGCCTCATCTGTGAAATCAGGATAATAAGCTAATGCACGTGAGTGCTTTAAGCCACACCTGGCAGTGTTTAATACATGTTGGTTAGCTCCTATTACCTACTCATTTTCTGGAGGTGGTGGGACGACCAAATTCGAGGTCAAGGTAGCCAGAAAAGAGCAAGGATTAAATCCATCTTCTGTGCAGCAAGAAAGGCACCAGATCTGAGGACAGTACTATCCTTCTCAGGATGATGTCCCAGAGCGGTAGGGAGTCTCAAGCTCTCAGGCTTTTCTCCTAAGCGTGCTGTGACGTCCAGCCCATAGGCTCTCTACGTCCCACCCATGCTGCGCAGGCGCAGAACCCGATGCCCACGCTTGACGCAGAAGCGTACTCAGGCACAGCGGCTGGGAGCTCGCCGCGGAGCAAAGATGGCGGTGGCAATGCGCGTGGTGGCGGCTGGAGCAAGACTCAGCGTTGTGGTGGGCGGTCTCCGCGGTGCTGTCCGCAGCCTGTGTAGCCAGCCCGTCTCGGTTAACGAGCGCATCGAAAACAAGCGCAGCGCCGCGTTGCTGGGAGGAGGCCAGCGTCGCATCGACGCACAGCATAAACGAGTGAGTCCTAGGGGGACCCGACCATCCCCCTGGCGTTCGCAACCTATTACAGAGTTGCCGGCTCGCGGCGCCCCAGTCCTTTCAGCCAATCCGCGCGATGCCGAGGAGGGGCGGGGACGAGAAGGTTCACCTTGAGAACCTGTAGCCTTTCACCAAATGGCAGGTAAAACGAGAATAAGCACCTTTGTGCCTCATTGCCCTGTGCTTTACTTCTGGATTTTTAGTCGCAGCTGCTCGGCCCCAGACAACTCACCATTTAACTTCTATAAACTTTTGGACCAGTTAATCGCTAGGAGTCAGTTTATTGAAAGGAGAAAATAGTATTTTCCCCCTCACAATCTTATTGGTAGAGCTACAGAAGCGATGACGGGCACTTAATAAAAAAACGAAACAAAACAAAAATTCTGCGTGTTCTTCTCATGCCCGGAGGAAGGGTGGTAGGTAGTATTCGGTTCTTGCTCCATCATGGTAACAGGAAAATCGAAGCATATGGTGGGGGAAGAAACTTGGGCAAACTCTCACATTAATCTGGGGTGGGTTGAGCTCCCGGATCTTGTGGGAACTTCTGCCTCCTCAATGCTGGCTGAACGCCTTTAAGATCTCAGCATGCATAGACATGCTGGGTAGGAAAAGCACGACGCGCGACGGAGGCAGGGAGGTTTTTGAGGCCTGAATTACAGCTGGCCTTCAGAGATAAGCTGGGTGACCATTTATCAGCAGGAGAAACTGAGGCCCAGATGGGTGACCAGGGACTTGGAAGTAGGCTCACGCGGTGCGTCACTGACATGTGTGTGAAACTGGACCTTTGTGCTGGGTGAGTTAAATAACCGGGAAGATGCAAAGTGAAATTCTTAGCGGTGAAGGGCACCGAGGCACATGTCAAGCCTGGGGGTGGTGACTGGGGTGGAAGGCTGGGGGTCTTCAGTGAGGAAATTCGAACTAGTTCTTGATTGAATTCTAGGTGTTGATTTAGATGGAAATCCCCATTTGACAAGAACATGAAGGTGACCATTCCTTTTTGACAAGTTACTTAATCCTGAGGAGTCAGTTTATTCTAAACAGAAGATAGTAATAATTCTTAACTCTTGGGAGCAAGATGTATATTTGGTTGTGTGTGGTGCCAGGAGTGCTTTCCCTTCCTCCCCTGGGGTGGCTCTGTCTGGGTTGAAGGAATTTTTACATCATACTTTGGAAAGGCCTGGCAGTGCTCCTGTGCACGCTTTGTATTGGGGCCCATTGCTGAATTCTCCCTGGAACATCACCCCACCTCTTCGCTAGGTGGACCCTACTGGGTTTTGATGCAGGCTCCAGAAACTATTTTTCTTTTGCCAGAGCTGACTTAGGAGGCTGACTTGATTTAAATCCCCCACTCCACCCCCTTTTCAGCAATTTTTGGATGACTTCCATAGGATAGATTTCCAGAAACGGAATCACTGGGTCAAAAGATAGGAATATTTTGAACACTCTAATATATGTTGCTAAATTGCTTTCTGGAAAACTTACTCCACACAACAGTGTATACACTTGTCTGTTTTAAAACGACCTCACTGGCTTTGGCTGCTTTATTATGGGGGGAAAAAAGAGCCAACTTGAGGTTTTTCCCTGGGGTGGAGAGAGGGCAGAGGACAGTAGGCCTGGGTGTTTGGCTTAGTCTAAGGGCTTGAGAGTCCAAGCAACAGAGGCTCTTGATAAGTTGAAGGTTCCAACCTCCTCTCCAAGAAGCAATTTTTCACTCCTCTCACATGAGCTCTTTACCACTCTGTTTAACTCCTTTTCATCTCAGGCACTACCTGCTGTGGGGTTGTTGCCATATTATAGTATCACTGTCAGGTGTGGGGTTTCTAAGCCGAGCCCCAATGTAGGATAGTAGGAGAAGCCATAGAAGAGGCAGAAGAACCAGGAAGTAGTCCTGAAAGTGTCTTTGGGGTTGGACACTAGTGAGGTGAGTTTGTGTGGGGTTCCCTAGAAGAAACTTGTGAATGTGGGGGTGTAGCCTTAGGCCCTTCAGTAAGCCTGATTTAGTTTTCCACCTCCTACTTTTCCATTCTTCTTTTTATTACTCCTTAGGTCTCCAGTAAATGTTTGTGTAACTAGTTATCTTGTTCCAGGGTCAGGCTCTCCTTACCCCCACTTCTCTCCATCTTTTCCTCTTCCCACTTCCTTATTTACCCTCCACAGTTGGTAGCTCCTGGAGTAGCCTGTCTGCCCTGATTTACTTACTGGCTGATATCTACTGATAACACCAGTGTTTTGGGTGGGTTGATGGAATAGAGGCTTTCATGTGAGGTGAAGGGGCAAAACCTGTCTTCGTGGCCCACTCACAAGCACTCCTTGCTTACTGACCTTCTCTATGATGACATGACTGAATGGTTTTTGTTGTATTTTAGGGAAAGCTGACTGCCAGAGAGCGGATCAGCCTCTTGCTGGACCCTGGCAGTTTTGTTGAGAGCGACATGTTTGTGGAACACAGATGTGCAGATTTTGGAATGGCTGCTGATAAGAATAAGGTATCTTTTTACAATGGTGGTGTGAGCCTCTAAGTTGCACTGTCTAGCCGTGGCCCTGCTGACCTACTCATTAGCCTAATAATGAAGGCCATCTGGAACTCAAGGTACATTTAATAGTTTTCAAGTTAGAGGGCTGAAACTGTAAGAGTGCCTCTGAAGAAGTACTATTGGGCCTCCAGATTCCCCCAGTTACCTTTGCAGATGAAGGAATGGAATGGGACTGTTCATACCTTGTGCAGTGTGACTATGGCCCAGTTTCCAGGTCTCTGGTTGTGGGTTCAGAGTTCTCGCAGGTATGGAGTGACAAACTTAGAAGGAAAGGCGAAAATGTCTTGGTTGTGTTCTGGTCCATCTAGGCACCAGAGACCCCTAAAGCAGGACCACTTGCCTCTTTTGACACTTTGACTTTATGGAGTTTTTAAAGTCAGAGTCACTGACACTTTTTTTAATTGGATGTTCTCCATGGTATGCAGAGTTCTCTGGATTCATTTTTGATCAGTTTTCTTCAGGTCTGTATATATGCTGTTATTCACCAAAGATTTGTGAATTTGGCATCGCATCAGCTGGCTCCGTTTGAGTCATTATGGGCTACACAATATTCCAGGATTCCAAGCAAAATGATGGGTTTTCCCTAAGGCTTGGAGGTGGGGTGTGTGGCTTTCTAGAGTTGCCATGTGTCATTATATGCCCTTCTCCTTCCTGTGGCATTTGGTAGCAGTGGCCCTAGGGGGAGTCTTGATTATTTTACTGTTAAGAAGGAAGATGAGGCCTAACTATAGTGTCCGTTACTTCTGTTGATGAACCAGTAGCCTAGTGCTTGCTATTGCAGAGCTGAGAAGGGGAAGGGGAGATTCCTTCATGTTCTTGGTTCATATTGAATTTTAAGAAATTTAGGGTGGGTTATTTTATTTTTTTGGTCTTTCATTCGGGCATAATTGTCAAATTCATTAAAAGATGTATTTGGCTTTTTTAACTTTTATTTTTCTGTTTTTCTGGTAGTTTCCTGGAGACAGTGTGGTCACTGGACGGGGCCGAATCAATGGAAGATTGGTTTATGTCTTCAGTCAGGTATTTAATAACTCGAATAGGCCGAGCTTTCCTGGAGGGCAGAGCCAGGACCAACTATGTGAGAAGAAAGTCTTGAGGAATGAAAACTTGCCTGTAGTGGGGGCAGAAGAGGGATATACTTTGTTTTTCAGTGCATGTGTCCAGAATATTCTACCATAGTATGTGTTTTTCTCAGAATCCTGAGTCTGTTTTAGGGATAATCACAGGGCAGTAATCATGTAAAAAGTCCCAGGAACCAGGAGTTTATTCTAAGTGAATGAGATGTTTCTTGGTGGGTTGGGTGTGTGCCTGGAGGGCATCCATGTCCTGGGCAATGTGTGGGCCTAAGAGAGTGCTGTGAATGCAGCCTGGGTGGAAGGGACTTGAGTCTCAGGAACATAGGCCCCTCAGTTTTGGGCTTCATGAAACTATTCAAACAAGTTTTGTTAGGCTTCATAAGGACAGATACAGTTTCTTCACACTGAAACCATAGGAAAATATAGTAGGCAGAATAGCTCCCAAAGATGTCCAACTCCTAATTCTCAAAACCTGTGACTATATTACCTTACATGGCAAAGGGGAATTAAGCTGCAGATGGAATTAGTGTCACTGATTAGCTGGCCTTAAAATAAAGTAGGCTGGGTTACCCAGGTGGACACATATAAACACAAGGGTCCTTAAAAGAAGGAGAGGCAGAAGAGGAGGTCGGAAGAATGTGCTGGGAAGGGCTTCACCTGCCATTGGTGTCTAAGAAGATGGAGGAAGGAGGTCATGAGCAAAGGAATGCATTTGGTCGCCAGAACAGGGAAAAGGCAAGAAAACAGATTCTCCCTTGGAGCCTCCAGAAAGACATCTAATCATGCTAACCTTGAGAGTAGCTCAGTGAGGCCCATGTAAGACTTCTAAATTACAGAACTGTGAAGAGAATGAATTTGTGTTGTTTTAAACCACTGAATTTGTGGTAATTGTTACAGCAGCTAATAGTAAACTAACACTTTATTATTTTGGGTTTGATTACCACCCCTCTCCACCTCAAGACATGGAAGTATACGTATAATTCTAAATACTTAGTTCCTTTTACAGATCTAAAATTATAAAGCTTGTTAAATATTAAAATTATGGGTTCACTATTAAATAACTGATTAATTTTAAATGTACTTAGTACTCATTCACTTAATGAATTACCTTTGACATGTTTTAAAACTGTTATAAATGGGTCTACCAACTACTTAACTAGAAGAAATTATGAGAGCTAGGCAAAAACTTGTACAGAAAGAAAGATGCAAAAACATGTACAGAAGGAATTATTAATAAGATAGCTAGAACAAAGTAAGTTATTGTACTTTCTGGACTCAACCTTCTAACTTTTGAGCAAATACAAAATTCATTGAATTGATACTTTTGATTACTTCTTATGCCCATGGGGTAGGGTAGGATGAGGATTGGGGGCGAGGAGAGGGAGATGACTGAGCCAGAGTTCCTGCCCTGAAAAACCTAATCTCATTTTGTAGATAAATTGGGGCAGAACAGGAGATCTGTACAGATGAGGGCAAGAGTGATTCTGGGTAAGTGCTGTGGGCCCGGGACAGTGGACGATCACATTCAGCCTTGAGGAATGCTTTAGGGAAAATGGGGCATTTGAAATAAGCCCTGAAGGATACTTAGGGTAGGGAGTGATGAGCCAGTTTTTTGTACTGATCCCCAAAATGTTAATATCTGCAGTTGTTTTTTCTGGGGATCTTCTGCTTTTCTGTAGAAGCAGCCTTAGTCTCTTGACTGATAATTGTTCATAGGTATGTTCTGGGGGAGGACAATCTATTCTTGTATAGGTTCCTAATCTCAGATGTTTTTAGCCTCACCTTTGCTTTCTTTTGCCACTGGTGATTGTGAATCCAGAGTCCTTCTGGTGAAATTGCTTTAGAGAATAAATGTTTCCTCTTCTCAAGGTGAAGGAGAGGCCCTGTGGGGTCCAACTGCTCCTAACCCAGAGTTTTTATCAGTCTGTTCCCCTGCCCCCCCCCACCCCTTCCTATAGTTCCTGGCTTGTTCCATCCTTGTGGTTACTCCCCCTGCAGTATATAGGCTTCCATTTGCTCCAAGTCAGATATTCTTTTTGTGCTTTCAGTTCCCCTGAGTTTGTTGTTCACTCTCTCCTCTGCCATTGTTTCCTCTTCCTTTTTTGTCCTCCTGAGCTGACTCTGTTTTTAATTACTCGCTTTTTGAGGTGGCTTTAGAAAGGAGGTCCTTCCCACAAGAAGCCCTTTATATCAGAAGGTAATGAAATTCCATAAGCAAGAGGAAGCCGTGAGGGCTCTGATTGTCTTTTTTTTTTTTTTTTTAACCTCTCGTCAAAATGGCAAATATTTCTTTTTCTTTTTTTTTTTTTTTTAACGTTTATTTATTTTTGAGACAGAGGGAGACAGAGCATGAACGGGGGAGGGTCAGAGAGAGGGAGACACAGAATCTGAAACAGGCTCCAGGCTCTGAGCTGTCAGCACAGAGCCCGACGTGGGGCTCGAACTCACGGACCATGAGATCATGAGCTGAGCCGAAGTCGGACGCCCAACTGACTGAGCTACCCAGGAGCCCCAGAATGGCAAATATTTCTAGTAATAGAATTTCCTGCCTGACATCTATAGAATCTGATTTTTCAGGTTAATTCTGCATGAAAAGTTTTCCTTAGAGAGCTAGGATTCATTTTTGTAGAGCAAAGACTGTCTTTTGCTGTTGACAATACATGAATTCCCTCTAAGGTACAAATTACTCCATAGAATAGTGAATAAAAGACCATTCCTAATTTTTTGAACTCCTGAAAAGCCTTCAAAAACTTTTGACTAAGAGTTTTTCATTTTGTCTTCCTCCTGGCTTTTCATTCCTGGCTAGTGACTATATTTTATTTGTTGATTTGTTTTCTTTTTAGGATTTTACAGTTTTTGGAGGTAGTCTGTCTGGGGCACATGCCCAAAAGATCTGCAAAGTAAGTATTTAATCTTGAAAACCCAGTACTTTCATCAGTCACATAGTTCATATTAAATATTGGGGTGCAAGGCAATGAGCTGTGTATGTGGGGTGGGTGCAGACCCAAACATCCCTTTAGTCCAAGGCAGGAATTCTTCACATTTTTTGTATCATGGATCCCTTTGGCAACCTGGTAATGATTTACATGCATAAGATATGTAGGATTACAAAGAGTTAAAAAATATTAAAAAAAAAATTACAATTGTAATATTCATGCTTTTTATGTTTGTTTATTTTGAGAGGGAGGGAGGGAGGGAGAGAGAGAGAGAGAGAGAGAGGGAGAGAGAGAGAGAGAGAGAGAGAAAATCCCAAGCAGGCTCTGCACTGTCTGCACAGAGCCTGACATGGGGCTTGATCTCCCCAACTGTGAGATTATGACCTGAGCTGAAATCAAGACTTGGATGCTTAATCAACTGAGCCACCCAGGCACTCCTATTTGTAATCTGTGTGCTTTCAAATTTATCAAATAACAAGATTTAGCTGTGCATTTAAACCTCTATAGTTTCAAAGTAGGCATGAGTGAAAATGCTACTTCAAGATACCTGCAACTTTAGTGTGACATAAAAATATCCGTGGCTTCTATTAATAAAAAGTCACAGGTATTTCTCATAAAATAATGATTTTGTTTCCTGTGTTCATAATTAAAAGGTATGTTAAAGATCAGCTAGAGTTAATAAAGGTAAAGATTAAATTTTTTCCCATCCAAGCACTGCATGGACGAAATCTATTACAGACCCCTTGGGATTCTGAAGACTCCAGGTAAAGAGCCCATGATCTAGGTGGAGAGTCCAGGTACTAAAGGATAAAGAACAGTGCAAGGATTATATGATGGTATTTTAAAAAACACTGCTGGGGCACCTGGGTGGCTCAGTCTGTTGAGTGTCCAACTTTGGCTCAGGTCATGATCTCACAGTTTGCGGGTTCGGGTCCCGCATCAGGCTCTGTGCTGACCACTTGCTCAGAGCCTGGAGCCTGCTTCAGATTCTGTGTCTCCTTCTCTCTCTGCCCCTCCCCTGCTCATGCTTTGTCTCACTCTGTTTCTCAAAAATAAATAAATGTAAAAAAAAATTAAAAAAAAAACCTAAAAAACCCCCACTGCTAGTGATGAGATGCTCTGGAGATGAATAAAAGTATAGATCATACTTGGAGAAATGTGGAATTAAAGGTACGGTTGACTGTTAATAGTCAAGCAGTGCTTCCCTGTGTAATGGAAAACCTGGATTCTAGATGTGATCTTGTCATGTATTATTTCTGAAACCTTGGGCCGATCACTTAACTTTTAATCCTCTCTAATTTTTCTTTTCACTGCCTCTGTTATCAGGTTGAATGAGATAATGGAAGCGGAAGTACTTTGTGAACTGAAAAGGGTTCTTAGGAATGTTGCTTATTAAGCCCTCAACTACTGACCCATGAGGAAAATATGCCTTATTGCAAGTGAAATCAGGCTTGGGCCTGGCTCTGGTTAACAGATGGATCTACATGTACTTTCATAAAAATACTATTTTGTTATTGTGCTTAGTGTCAGTTCTTTCAAAAGAGTAAGGGGGGCAGGGGTAGGTGGTGACGCCTGACTGGCTCAGCCAGTAGAACATGTGACTCTTGATCTCAAGGTCATGAGATCTCAAGGTCATGAGTTCTCAAGGCCATGCCCAAGCCCTACGTTGGGCATGGAACCTGCTTGAAAAAAAAAAAGTTGGGAACAAAACTGGATACTGGAAAATATTATAGCCTGGGCCTGTGGCTCAGAAATGGTTGCTATGAGCAGTCTTATCCCCTGCTGGTGGGAAGTGCTTTGGCTTTTGGATGCCTGAAGGGCATGAATCAGCCCTTAAAATTTTGGTTCTGTTTTCCATGGAGGTACCTAATCATCATGGGGAATGAAGCCAGTGTTAATGATTCCTGTTTTGAGAAGTGTAATTAGGAGTGCCCAAATGGCTCACTTGGTTAAACATCCAACTCTTGATTGCAGCTCAGGTCATGATCTCATGGCTCATGAGATTGAGTCCTGCATCGTGCTCTGTGCTGACAGTGTGGAGCCTACTTGGGATTCTCTCTCTTCTCTCTCTGCCCCTCTCCCTATTCACATGCACGTGCTCTCCTCTCTCTCTCTCTCTCTCTCTCAGAATGAGCATTTAAAAAGAAAAGTGCACTTGGAACATTTTCCAGAAAACACCATGGTACTTTATAAATTGTTTTTGATAAAAGGATCAGTTGTCTCATAAAAGATTGCTTTGCTGTCTCAGATCATGGACCAGGCCGTGACAGTGGGGGCTCCAGTGATTGGACTGAATGACTCTGGGGGAGCACGGATCCAAGAGGGAGTAGAGTCTTTGGCTGGCTATGCAGACATTTTTCTGGTAAGAAACCTGTTAATAGCATTTACAGAATAAAATAATACAAGGCTTAATTTCTAAGCTGTGCCCTGGTTAGAGCTTTCACATCCCTATTCCTTGTTATCTACCTTGTGTCTGTTCTGTGGCTTCTTCCTGTGTCATTGGGGAAGGCATGGAAGGTGTACAAAAAGCAAGAGAGTAGGTGGAGAGGGTTTACTTTTTTTTTTATCACAGAGGGCAACTCTTAGGGGAAAACAAAATTAAAGATCACTTATAGGGGAAATCACCTAATTATTTTTCTCAAAAGCAAGGGACATGGAATATTATGAAAGTTTAAAATGAATTGATTTGCTAGAATTAGGAATTAAAAAAATAGTATTTTATTTTGTTTAAAACACAATATCATCATATGAAGTTCAAGTTGTAGTACAAAGAAGAAAAATCAGCCAAATCCCACTATTCAGAAACATTTGATGAACAGTATATCAGATCTTTCTGCTTACTTACAAACTAAAATTACAAAGAAAGAAATGAAAAACACAAAAGTAGATTAGATGTATTACTTGAAGTAGGAAGTATGTTATAAGAAGGTAAAGGAGGTTGGGGTAAGGGAGAGAGATACTGCCAGATGGAAACTTGAGGAAAGGGAGAGGTCTGTATTTCTGGGGAGGGGAGGAAATAGGGAGAAGGCAGGAAAGAGACAGGCAGACATTGTTTCTAATCAGGCCAGCTGTTCTTGTCATCTCCCTGGCCTGCAGGCTTATGAATGTTTTATCCCTGGCTACTGCCCTTTGTGATCCATCAGAAAAATGTGTATTTGTGTAAGCTGCTCTGCTAGTTGTGGGAATACACATGTTCGTTGAGAAGCCACTTTGTGAACCTACTTTTTAATCTTTAATCTTGAGCTCTAGGAATAACCTACTGGGGAGAATTAGCACTTTGGGTGGCATAGTCAGAACAGTTTAGGCCTGGAAAATCTCCTTTGCCCCCTAACCTGGTAGTCATGCCTGTGTTGGAAATGAAGGAAAGAAAGCATGGCCATAAGAGAAGTGGCAGTAAATCCCCACATTTTAGAGGTTATCAGGGTTTTAGAATATCTCCTAGTCTAACCCATCTTTGTGAGTATAGGCTGCAAGTTGTGTTGTGTTTTCTTTTCAGGAGATAGGCTTCAGTGACTTTAATAAATTATTTACTAATGCTGCTTGTCATTTCTACAGCTCCAGCCACTTCCTGCTACTGTACTGTTTAAAATTTTTTTTGTAATTTTTATAAAATTTCAAATTTTACCTAAAAATTCCAAAAACAGTTCAAGGAACTCCCTGTATGCCCTTTACCCAGATTCACCACTTGTTTACATTTTGCCCATTTGCTCTATCATTTCTCTCATAAGTATATATTTGCAGGTTATATTTCTCTGAAACATTTGAGAATAAACTGGAGATTGTACCTCCTTTAGCCCTTAAAGCCTTCATTGTGTGTTTCCTGAGAACAAGGACATTCTGTGATAAAATGAGTACAGTAATAGAAATCAGGAAATTTAATATGAATTCATCAATATTTTTATCTATGGCAATTCAGATTTCATCAAGTGATCCTAATAAAGCCTATGGTAGCTGTTCTCCTGTACCCCTATGCCCCATCCAGTCCAGGATTAAGTACTGTCTTTAGTTGTCTTACCTATTTAATTTCCTTTAATTTGGGACAGTTTTTCTTTTTCCTCTATGACCTTAACATTTTTTTGGAAGTTTTATAAGAGGTATAATTTACAAACCCTAAAATCCATCCATTGTAAGCATGTAACTCTGAAAAGAACAGATACTACACTTGATCTTAGCCAAAAGGCTGAGAAGCAATGTAAGCATGTAATTCAGTGACTTGTTGAATTCCAGTAAAATTAACAACAGTATTAGTTTCAGGTGTATAATGTAGTGATTTAACAGTGCCATACATTACTCAGTGCTCCTTATTGATAAGTGAACTTTTTTTTAAGTTTATTTATTTTGAGAGAGAGTAAAAGTGCAAGTGGGGGGGGGGGGTGGAGACAGGGGGGCAGAGGATCTGAAGCGGGCTCTGCCTTGACAGCAGAAAGCCCGATGTGGGGCTCGAACTCATGAACCATGAGATCATGACCTGAGCCAAAGTCAGACACTTAACTGAGTTGAACCACCCAGGTACCCCACAATAAGTGAACTCTTAATCCCTTTCACCTATTTCACCCATCTCCCTCCCCCAGCTCCTTTCTGGTAACCATCAGTTCTGTATACTTAAGAGTCTTTTTTGTCTTTTTCTTTTGTTCATTTTTATTTACTTATTTATTTATTTAAAAAAAATTTTTTTTTAACGTTTATTTATTTTTGAGACCGAGAGAGACAGAGCATGAATGGGGGAGGGCCAGAGAGAGAGGGAGACACAGAATCTGAAGCAGGCTCCAGGCTCTGAGCTGTCAGTACAGAGCCTGACGCGGGGCTGGAACTCACAGAGCGTGAAATCATGACCTGAGTCGAAGTCGGACACTTAACCGACTGAGCCACCCATGCGCCCCCATTTTTTTTTTTTTTTTAAGTTTGTTTATTTTTGAGAGAGAGAGAGACAGAGCTGAGTGGAGGAGGGACAGAGAGACAGGGAGACACAGGATCTGAAGCAGGCTACAGGCTCTGAGCTCTCAGCACAGAACCCAACACGGGGCTTGAACTCATGAACTGCAAGATCATGACCTGAGCTGAAGTCAGACGCTTAACTGACTGAGTCACCCAGGCACCCTGCGCTTGTTTTGTTTCTTAAGCTCCACATATGAGTGAAATCACATGGTATTTGTCTTTCTCTGACTTCTTTCACTTAGCATTATACTCTAGTTCCATCCATGTTGTTGCAAATGGCAAGATTTTATTCTTTTTTTATGGCTGAGTAATATTCCTGTGTTTGTGTGTGTGTATCACTTTTATCCATTCATCTATTGATGGACACTTGGGTTGCTTCTCTAATATGGCTATTGTAAATAATGCTCCAGTAAACATAGGGGTGCATATATCCCTTGGAATTAGAATTAGTGTTTTGTATTCTTTGGGTAAATAACCAGCAGAGCAATTACTGGATCATAGGGTAATTTTGTTTTTAATTTTTTTTTGAGGAACCTCCATACTGTCTTCCACAGCGGCTGCACAAGTTTGCATTTCCACCAGTGGTGCATGAAGGTGCTTTTCTCTTCGTGTCCTTGCCAACACTTATTGTTGTGTTTTTGATTTTTGCCACCTCACAGGTGTGAGGTGGTATCTCATTATGGTTTTGATTTGCAGTTCCATGATAATAAGTGATGTTGAGCATCTTTTCATGTGCCTGTTGGCTAAGGATGTCTTCTTTGGAGAAATATCTGTTCATGTCTTCTGCCCAGTTTTTGACTGGATTATTTGTTTTTGGAATGTTAAGCTATATCAGTTCTTTATATATTTTGGGCACTAACCCTTTATCAGATACATTATTTGCAAATATTTTCTCTCATTCAGTAGGTTGTTTATAGTTTCATTGATTTGTTTCTTTCACTCTGCAGAAACTTTTTTATTTTGATGAAGTCCCAATAGTTTATTTTTGCTTTTGTTTCCCTTAGGAGACCTATCTAGAAGAATGTTGCTATGGTCACTATCAGAGAAATTACTGCCTGTGCTCTCTTCTAGGACTTTATTATTATTTTTTATATATTTCTTAATGTTTATTCATTATTTATTGATGAGCAGGGAGGGGCAGAGAGAGAGGGAGACACAGAACCCTCCAGACTCTGGCTGTAAGCACAGGGCCTGACATGGGGCTCAAAATCACAAACTGTGAAATCATGACCTGAGCCAAAGTTGGACACTTAACTGACTGAGCCACCCAGGTGCCCCCTCTTCTAGGACTTAAATGGTTTTAGGTCTTTTTTTTTTTTTTTTTTAATGCTTTATTTATTTTGAGAGAGCATAATCAGGGTGGGCCAGAGAGAGAGAGAGAGAGAGAGAGTGAGAGAGAATCCTAAGCAGACTCTGCCCTGTGAGGGTAGAGCCAGATGTGGGGCTTGATCCCATGAACCTGTGAGATCATGATCTAAGCCAAAATCAAGACTCAGACACTTAACTGACTGAGCCACCCAGGCACCCCTAATGGTATCAGGTCTTACATTTAGGTCTTTAATCCATTTTGAGTTCATTTTTTGTGTGTGGTGAAAGTGGTCCAGTTTCATTTTTTGGCATATAGCTGTCCAGTTTTCCCAACACCATTTGTTGAAGAGACTGTCTTTTTCCCATTGCATATTCTTGCCCCCTTTGTTGAAGATTAATTGACTATATAATTGTGGGTTGATTTCTGGACTTTCTAATGTGTTCATTGATCTAAGTATTTTTGTGCCAGTATCCTATTGTTTTGTTTACTACAGCTTTGTAATAAAACTTGAAATCTGGGATTGTTATACCTCCAGTTTTGTTTTTCTTTTTTATTGCGTTGGTTACTCAGGATTTGAGTGGTTCCATACAATTTAGGATTATTCTAATTCTGAATTACTGTTGGTATTTTGATAGGGATTACATTAAATCTATAGACTGCTTTGGGTAGTATGGACATTTTAACAATTTTTCTCAGTCCATGAACATAGTATATATTTCCATTTGTATTGTTTTCAGTTTTGTTTTTTTTTTTTACCAGCATTTTATAGTTTTCACAGTACAAGTGTTCCACCTCATTGCTATTTTATTCTTTTTGGTGCAATTGTAAATGTGACTATTTTCTTAATTTCTCTTTCTGTTACTTCCATTATAAGTGTATAGAAAAATGCAGTGGGTTTCTGATGCTGATTTTGTATCCTGTGACCTTATTGAGATCATTTATCAGTTCTAGTAGTTTTTTGGTGGAGTCTTTATAGGGTTTTCTGTATATAGTATCCTGTCATATGCAAGACTCAGACACTTAACTGACTGAGCCACCCAGGCACCCCTAATGGTATCAGGTCTTACATTTTCTTCTTCCTTACCAATTCGGATGCCTCATTTTTGTTGTCTGATTGCTGTGGCTGTTTTGTATGCTGTATTGAATAAGAGGGGTGAGAGTGGACATCCTTGTCTTGTTCCTGACCTTAGGGGAAAAGCTCTCGATTTTTCATCATTGAGTATAATGTTAGTCCTGGGTTTTCATATATGTCCTTTATTATGTTGAGGTATGTTCTCTCTGACCCTATTTGTAGAAGTGTTTTTTTTTTTAATTTTTTTTTTAATGTTTATTTTTGAGAGAGAGACAGAGTGTGAATGGGGGAGGAGCAGAGAGAGAGGGAGGCACAGAATCCGAAGCAGGCTCCAGGCTCTGAGCTGTCAGCACAGAGCCTGATGTGGGGCTTGAACTCACAAACTGCGAGATCATGACCTGAGCTGAAATTGGACACTTACCGACTGAGCCACCCAGCCAACAAGGTGCCCCTTGTTGTTTTTAATCATGGATGGATGTTGTACTTTGTCAAATGTTTACTTCTGCATCTTTTGAAATCATGTGGTTTTTATTCTTTCTCTTACTGACCTTATGTGTATCATGTTGATTTTGCAAATACTGAATCACCGTTGCAATCCAGGAGTAAATCCCATCGATGGTGGTGAATGATTTTTTTAAATGTATTGTTAGACTTGGTTTGCCACTATTTTGTTGAGGATTTTTGCATCTGTATTCATCAGAAATATTAGTCTGTAGTTCTTTTTGTTGTAGCATCTTGGTTTTGGTATCAGGGTAATGCCTCATAGACTGATTTTTGGAAGCTTTTCTTCTTCTATTTTTTGCAATAGTTTGAGAAGAATGGTTATTAACTCTTCTTTAAATGTTTGGCAGAATTCACCCATGAAGCAGTCTGGTGCTGGACTTTTGTTTCTTGGGAGTTTTTTGATTACTGATTTAATTGCATTGCTGGTGATTGGTCTGTGCAAATCTTCTATTTTTTCCTTGTTCAGTTTGGGAGGTTAAATTTCTAGGAATTTTCCACTTCTAGGTTGTCCAGTTGGTTGGCATATAATTTTTCATAATATTCTGTTACAATTATTTGTATATCTGTGGTGTTATTTCTCCTTTTTCATTTTTTTTTATTAGAAAAAATTTTTTTAATATTTATTTTTGAGAGACAGAGATAGCATGAGAGGGAGAGGGGCAGAGAGAGAGGGAGACAGAATCTGGAGCAGTCTCTAGGCTCTGTCAGCACAGAGCCTGACACGGGGCTCGAACTCACAAACTGCAAGATCATGACCTGAGCCCAAGCAAGTCACTTAACTGACTGAGCCACACAACCATCCCTCTCCTTTTTCATCTCTGATTTTTGAGTCCTCTCTTTTTTTTGATGAGTCTGGCTAAAGGTTTATTAATTTTGTTGATCTTTTCAAAGAACTAGTTCCTGGTTTCATCGATCTGTTCTATTGGTTTTTTTAGTTTCTATTTCACTTATTTCTGCGCTACTCTTTAATTCCTTCTGCTGGTTTTGGGTTTGGTTCTTTTTATAGCTCCTTTAGGTGTAAGGTTAGGTTGCATATTGGAGATTTTTATTTTTGCGGTAGGCCTCTATTGCTATAAATTTAACTATTAAAACAGCTTTTGCTGCATCCCCAAGATTTTGGACTGTTTTCATTTGCCTCCATGTTTTTTTTTTTTTAATTTTGATTTCTTTGTTGACTCATTCATTGTTTAGTAGCATATTATTTAACCTCCATGCTTTGTGTTCTTGACAGATTTTTTTCTTGTGGTTGATTTCATAGTGTTGTGGTTGGAAAAGATGTATATGACTTCAGTTGTTCTGAATTTGTTGAGACTTGTTTTATGGCCCAATATGTGATCTATTCGTAGAATGTTAAATGTGTGCTTAAAAAGAATGTGTACTGCACTGTCTTAGGATGGAATGTTCTGACTATGTATTAGATCCATCTGGTTCAGTATTTCATTCAAAACTATGGTTTCCTTGTTGATTTTCTATTTGGATGATGTATCCATTGATATGAGTTGGGGGTTAAAGTCCCCTGCTATTACGGTTTTACTATAGAGTATATTTGTTACTAGCTGCTTTATGTATTTAGGTGCTTTCATGTTAGATGCATAAATATTTACAATTGTTACATCGTCTTGTTGGATTGTTCTATTGATGATTATATAGTGATGATTATATAGTGTTCAAACTTATGAACCATGAGATCATGACCTGAGCTGAAGTTAGATGCTTAACTGATTGAGCCACCCAGGCACCCTGGTCTGCATGTGTCTTTGTCTGATATGAAGGTAGCATATTGATTGGTCTTGATTTTTTATCCATCTGTCACACTATGTCTTTTGATTGGAGTGTTTAGTCTATTTACATTTAAAATAATTATTGATAGGCATATATTGCTATTTTGTTACTTGTTTTATGGTTGTTTTTGTAGTTCTTTGTTTCTTCTCTTGCTCTTTCATAGTTTGCTGGCTTTCTTTAGTGATATACTTGGATTCCTTTCTCTTTATTCTTTGCATATCTATTATTGGTTTTTGGTTTGTGGTTACCACTGGGTATATAACATCTGCATATAACCGTTTATATTAAGTTGATGATACCTTAAATTTGAACCCATTCTTTACTCCACTGCCCCCCCACGTTTTAGGTATATGGTGTCACACTTTACATCCTTTTACTTTGTGTATATCTTGACTGATTTTTTTTTTATAAATACACTTAATTTTACTGCTTTTGTGCCCCCTACTGACTCTTATGATCTGTCCTTTCTATTCAAAGAGTCCCCTTTAATGTTCCTTGTAGGGCTGATTTAGTGGTGATGAACTCCTTTGGTTTTTGTTTGAGAAACTGTATATCTCCTATTTTGAATGATAGCTTGCTGGATAGAGTATCTTGGTTGCAGATGTTCTTTTTTTTTTTAATTTTTTTTTTTAATGTTTGTTTATTTTTGAGAGAGAGGGACAGAGTGTGAGCAGGGGAGGGGGAGAGAGAGAGGGAGACACAGAATCCGAAGCAGGCTGCAGACTCTGAGCTGTCAGCACAGAGCCTGATGCGGGGCTCGAACTCAGAAACCATGAGATGATGAGCTGAGCCCAAGCCGGATGCTCAACTGACTGAGCCACCCAGGCGTCCCACAGATGTTCTTCTTTTAGCACTTTTTTATTAAAAAAATTTTTTTTTCATGTTTGTTTAATTTTGAGAGGGAGAAAAAGAGCAAGGAAGGGTCAGAGAGAGAGGGAGACACAGAATCTGAAGTAGACTCCAGGCTCTGAGCTGTCAGCACAGAGCTGACATGGGGCTAAGACTCACGAACTGTGAGATCATGACTTCAGCCGAAGTCAGACGCCCTACAGACTGAGCCACCAGATGCCCCTCTTTTAGCACTTTGAATACATCATGCCATTACTGTCTGCCCTGTGAAGTTCCTGGTGAAAAATCAGCTGATAGCCTTAAGGGGTTTCCTTTGTATCTAACTGTTCTTTTTAAATGCTTTTAAAATGCTCTGTTTATTCCTGCTTTTTGCCATTTTAGTTACAAGGCTTTGGTGTGGACCTCCTTTGCTTGATTTTGTTGGGGACTCTCTGTGCCTCCTTGATCGGGATTTCTGTTTTCTTCCCCAGATTTGAGAAGTTTTCAGTTATTCAAGTAAATTTTTGTCCCCCTTTCTCTTTCTGGGATCCCTGTAATGTGAATGTTATTTTGCTTGATGGTGTTGCTGAGTTTCTGTCTCTACGGTTTTTGTATCATTTTTCACTTAACATAATTTTTTTTGAGGTTGATTCAGATTGTACTTTGTGTTAGTTGTCATTTTTTTATTGCTGAATAATGTTACATGGATATATCACATTTTACCTATCAGTTGATGGATGTTTATGTTGTTTCAGCTTTTTGGCTGTCATAAATAATGCTGTGAACATTTGTGTATCACTCGCTGTGTGAACAAAGTTTTTCATAAGAGTGGAATTATTGGGTCTGATAAGCTTATGAGTTTTTAAGAAATTGCCAATTTTTCTTCCAAAATGACTACCAGTTTACATTACCACAAGCAATATATTCAGGGTTTCAGGTTCTTCACATCCTGGTCAACCCTTGAGTATTTCAGTTTTTTTCATTATGGTCATTTTTATGGTATGTTGTAGTAACTCATTGTGGTTTTATTTGTATTTCAATGCTGACTAAATCATGTTGAGCATCTTTTCATGTACATGTTATTCATATGTATGTCTTTTACAAAACATTTTTTCTAATATTTATTTTTGAGAGACAAGCATGAGTGGGGGAGGAGCAGAGAGAGAGGGAGACACAGAATCAGAAGCAGACTCCAGGCTCTGAGCTGTCAGCACAGAGCCTGACATGGGTCTCAGACTCACAAACTATGAGATCATGACCTGAGTCAAGGTCGGATGCTTTACCAACTGAAACACCCAAGCATCTTCCTATGTGTATCTTCTTTGCTGAAATGTCTATTTAGATCTTTTGCTCCTTTTATAATTGGGTTTTGAGTTGTAAGAGTTCTTTATATATTTTGAATATGAGTCCTTTATTAAATACATAGTTTGCAGGTATTTTCTTCTAGTCTTATGGCTCTTCTTTTTTCACTTCAAATGTCACCATTAAGAAAGAAATGTTTTAAGTGTTGAATTCCAAAAACTCAGTTTGTTTCCTTTGCAGATTATACTTTTATTGTCCTATGTAAGAACTCTGTGTAGTAATACAAAGTTATGAATATTTTGTCCAGTCTCTTTTATGTTAGGTCTGTGATACATATAAAATTTTTGTCTATAGTGTGAGGTCAGGGTCAAAATTCATCCTTATCTCACATTTATTGACATGACTATTCTGTCTCCATTGAATTGTCCTGGCACTTTGGTGCAAAATGAATTGGCCATAAAGGTAAAAATTTCAAGGGGCACCTGGGTGGCTCAGTCGGTTAAGCGTCTGACTTCAGCTCAGGTCACGATCTCGTGGTCCGTGAGTTTGAGCCCCGCGTCGGGCTCTGGGCTGATGGCTCAGAGCCTGGAGCCTGCTTCCGATTCTGTGTCTCCCTCTCTCTCTGCCCCTCCCCCGTTCATGCTCTGTCTCTCTCTGTCTCAAAAATAAATAAAACGTTAAAAAAAATTAAAAAAAAAATTTCTGGACTCAGTTCTTTTCCATTGATCTATATGCTTATGTTTATAAAACAACCCCTCCCCCCCCTTTTTTTTAATTGAAGTATAGTTGATGTATAATAGTTTCAGGTGTATAGCATATTGATTTAACATTTACATAAATTATGAAATACTTGCCATGGTAAGTATAATTAATGTCTGTCAGCATACAAAATTGTTACAATATTGACTGTATTTGTTTTGCTGTATTTTTTCATCCTTAGGAGTTTATTTTATAATTGGAGGTTTGTACTTCTGAATCCCTTTCACCTATATGGTTCCCCCACCCCCTCTAGCAACCATTAGTTTTGCATGTTAGCATCTGTTTCTGTTTTGTTAATTTAGATTCCATATGTAAGTGAAATTATATAGTAGTTGTCTTTCTCTGACTTAATTCCCTTAGCATAACACCCTCTGGGTTCATCTGTGTTGTTGCAAATGGCATGATTTCTTTTTTTTTATACACACACACACACACACACACACACACACACACACACATTACCTCTTTAGGCATTCCTTTACCTTAGGTTGCTTAGGGTACTTAAGTTGCTGCCACATCTTGGCTATTGTAAATAAAGCAGTGAACATAGGGGTGCGTATATCTTTTTGAATTAGTGTTTTCATTTTCTTCCCATAAATACTCAAATGAAATTGCTGGATCATATGGTAATTCCATGTTTAAATTTTTGAGAACCCTACATACTGTTTTTTATAGTGGCTGACCTGATGTACGTTCCATCAATAGGGCATAAGCGTTCTCTTTTCTCTATGTCCTCACCAGCACTTGTTATTTCTTGTCTTTTCAATCCTAGCCATTTTGATAGGTATGAAGTGATATCTCATTGTGGTTTTGATTTGCATCAAAAATGTTGAGTATCTTTTGTGTCTATTGATCATCTGTATATCTTCTTTTGAAAAGTCCATTGAGGCCCTCTGCCCATTTTTTAATTGGAGCTTGGTTTGGTTTGGTTTTAAATTAAAGGAGTTCTTGATATATTTTGGATATTAACCATTTAATGGATATGTGATTTACAGGTAACTTGTCCCATTCGGTAGTCTTTTTGTTTTGTTGATGGTTTCCTTTGCTGTGCGAAAGCTTTTTAGTTTGATTTAGCCCTAGTTGTTTGTTTTTGCATTTGTTTCTCTTGCCTGGGGAGAAGGATGAAAAAGATAATGCTACAACTGATGTCTAAGAGTTTGCTGCCTTTGTTTTTCTTCAAGAGTTTTATACTTTGGGTATTCTTACATTTATGTCTTTAATCTATTTTGAGTTTATTTTTGTGTGTGGTGTAAGAAAGTGGTCCAGTTTCATTCTTCTGCATGTCGCTGTCCAGTTTTTCCAGTGCTATTTGCTGAAGAGACTGTGTTTTTTCCATTGGATATTCTTTTCTGCTTTGTCGAAGATTAGTTGACCATACATTTGTAGGTCCATTTCTGGATTCTCTGTTGATTTAAGTGTCCGTTTTTGTGCTGGTATCATACTGTCTTGATGATTATAGCTTTGCAATACAGCTTGAAGTCCAGAATTATGATGCCTACAGCTTTGGTTTTCTTTTTTAATGTTACTTTGGCTTTCAGGGTCTTTTGTGGTTCCATACAAATTTTAGAATTGTTCGTTATAGCTCTGTGAAGAATGCTGGTGTTTTGATAGGGATTGCATTGAATGTGTACATTGCTTTGGGTAGTATTGACATTTTAACAGTGTTTGTTTTTCCAACCTGTGAGCGTGGGATGTTTTTCCATTTCTTTGTGTTTTTAATTTCTTTCATAAGCTTTCTATAGTTTTCACCATACAGATCTTTTACCTTTTTGGTTAGGTTTATTCCTAGGTGCAATTGTAAATGGGATTGATTCCTTGATTTCTCTTTCTGCTTCATTATTGGTGTATAGAAGTGCATCTGGTTTCTGTATGGTGATTTTATAGCCTGTGACTTTGCTGAATTTATGTATCTGTTTTAGCAGTTTTTTCTTGAAGTCTTTCAGGCTTTCCATGTAGAGTATCATGTTGTCTGCGAAGGGTGGGAGTTTGACTTCTTTGACAATTAGGATTCCTTTTATTTCGTTTTGTTGTCTGATTGCTGAGGCTAGGACTTACAACACTGTGTTCAACAGTAGTGGTGAGAATGGACAACCCTTTTGTGTTCCTGACCTTAGAGGGAAAGCTCTCCATTTTTCCCCATTGAGTAGGATAGTAGCTGTGGACCTTACATATATGGCCTTTATGATCTTGAGGTATGTTCCTTCTATCCCTACTTTCTTGAGATTTTTTTATCAAGAAAAGCTGTTGTATTTTGTTGAATGTTTTTTCTGCATCTATTGAGAGGGTCATGTGGTTCTTATATTTTATTTTATTAATGTGATATACCATATTGATTGATTTGTGGATATTGAATCACCCCTGCAGCCCAGGAATAAATCTCACTTGATCGTGGTGAATAATTCTTTTAATGTATTGTTTGATTCGGTTTGCTTTCTTGGGAATTTTTGCATCCATTTTCATCAGTGAGATTGGTGTGTAATTCTCCTTTTTAGTGGGGTCTTTGTCTGGTTTTGGAAACAAGTAGTGCTGGCCTCATAGAATGACTTTGGAAGTTTTCCTTTTATATTTTTTGGAACAAATTCTAAATAATAGGTATTAACTCTTCCTCAAATGTTTGGTAAAATTCCCTGGGAAGCCATCTGGCCCTGGACTTTTTTGTTGGGAGAATTTTATTTACTAGTTGAATTTCTTTACTGATTATGGGTCTGTTCAAATTTACTTCTTCCAATTTCAGTTTTGGTAGTTGATATGTTTCTCTTTCTCTGTCAGAGGGAGTGCTTTTCATGCACGATCTTGATGCACTGCACTCCCCCCGACCTTCTCTTTTTCTCTCTGACCTCTCTCTGCAAAAAAATGGCTCCCTACCCTCTGTCGCTCTGTGACTTTGCTCTCACCTCTCCACACCATGTACCTGCCAAGTTCTCTGGTTCCAATTATGCATATTGTTCCATTAATCCTCAGATCAGTTTCTTAGGTGTTCAAAATGGTTTGATGCAAATAAAGCTGTGTTTCAGGGATGAGACAAGCTTAGGGTCCCCGTGATGTTCTGGCATTTTTAACTCCTCTCCACTCACTGAATGTTTTTTTTTTTATTCTGTGTCCTCATCTCTAAAGTGAGGTTCCTGTGGAAAAATATGGAGATATTTTAATTTAATTTAATTTTTAATTTTTTTATTCAATTTATTTAAACTTGAAAAGCATCTTCCCAATCTGTTTCCCTGTCTTCCCCGCCCCCATCTGTTCTCTGTATCTGTAAGCTTCTTAAATATATATATACATTTATTTTATTTAGTTTCCACCTATATCTTATTCAGTATTTGTCTTTGTCTGACATTTAATTTAGCATAATGCCCTCGAGGTTCATCCATGTTGTTGCAAATGGCAAGATTTCCTATTTTATGGCAGAATAATATTCCATTGTACCTATGTACCACAATTTATCCATTCATCCATTGATGTACACTTAGGTTGTTTCCATATCTTGGCTATTGTAAACAATGCTGCAGTGAACTTAGGGGTGCAGATATCTTTTCAAATTAGTGTTTTGGTTTTCTTCAGATAGATACCCAGTAGTTGAATTACTGGATCTTAGGGTAGCTCTAGTCTTAATTTTTGAGGAACCTCCATAGTGTTTTCCATTGTGGCTGCACCAATTTACATTTCTGCCAACAGTACACAAGAGTTCCTTTCTTACACACCCTCACCAACACTTGTTAATTCTTGTCTTTTTGATAATACCCATTCTAGTAGGAGTAAAGTGACCTCTCATTGTGGTTTTGTTTTGTGTTTCTATGATGATTGGTGAAGCTGAGCATCTTCTTTTGTACCTGTTGGCCATCTGTATGTCTTTTTTGGAAAAATGTCTTATCACATCTTCCCATATATATATTTTTTTAATGTTTTTTTTTTTTTTTTTTTTTTTTTTTTTTTTTTTTTTTTGAGAGAGCGAGAGCAAGTGGGGCAGGGGCAGAGAGAGGGAGACAGAGGATCCAAAGCAGGCTCTGCACTGACAACAGCGAGCCCGATGCAGGGCTCAAACTCATACATCATGAGATCATGACCTGAGCTGAAGTTGGACGCTCAACTGACTGAGCCACCTACTTGCCCCAGAGCTTCCCATATTTTAATTGATTTCCCATGTGTAATTTAATTCCCACGTTCTGTTGAGTTGGGTGAGTTCTTTATATATATTTTGGATATTAGCCCCTTACCAGATATGATTTGCAGATCTCTTCTCCCATTCAGTAGATTGCCTTTTCATTTTGTTGAAGGTTTCCTTTGCTATGCAGAAGCCGTTTAGTTTGATTTAGTCCCACTTGTTTATTTTTGCTTTTGTTATTTTTACTTTTGGTGTCAGAGTAAAAAAATTATTGCTGAGACCTATGTCAAGGAGCTTATTACCTATGGTCTCTTCTGTGAGTTTTGGTTTCTGGTTTTACGTTCAAGTCTTCAATTCATTTTGAATTGATCTTTGTGCATAGTGTAAGACAGTGGTCTAGTTTGAGTCTTTTGCATGTGGGTTTCCAATTTTCACAACACTAATTACTTAAGAGGCTATCCTTTCCCCATTATATATTCTTGGCTCCTCTCTCATAAATTAATTGACCATATATGTGTGGTTTTATTTCTGGGTGCTCTCTTCTGTTGGTTTGTGTCTTATCTTTAATTCAGTCCTATACTGTTTAGATTATGATTGCTTTGTAATATAGCTTGAAGTACCTCCAGGTTACTTCTTTCTTCAGATTGCTTTGCCTATTTTGGATCTTTTTTTTTTTTAAGGTTTTTTTTTTTTATGATTTTATTTATTTATTTTGAGAGAAAGAGAGAGCATTAGTGGGGGACAGGCAGAAAGAGAATCCCAAGCGGGCTCCACTTTGTCAGCATGGAGTCTGATGTGGGCTCAAACTCAGGAACCATGAGATCATGACCTGAGCCAAAGTCAGACACTTAACCAACTGAACCACCCAGGTTCCCCTGTTTTGGATCTTTTATTCATTTTTTTAAATTTAATTTTTTTATTTATTAAAATTTACATCCAAATTAGCAAATAGTGCAACAATGATTTCAGGAGTAGATTCCTTGGTGCCCCTTACCATTTAGCCCATCCCCCCCTCCCACAACCCCTCCAGTAACCCTCTGTTTGTTCTCCATATTTATGAGTCTCTTCTGTTTTGTACCCCTCCCTGTTTTTATATTATTTTTGTTTCCCTTCCCTTATGTTCATCTGTTTTGTCTCCTAAAGTCCTCATATGAGTGAAGTCATATGATATTTATCTTTCTCTGACTGACTAAATTCACTTAGCATAATACCCTCGAGTTCATCCACGTAGTTGCAAATGGCAAGATTTCATTCTTTTTGATTGCCGAGTAATAGTCCATTGTGTGTGTGTGTGTGTGTGTGTGTGTGTGTGTATATATATACACACATATATACTTCATTGTATATATATATGTGTGTGTGTGTGTGTGTGTGTATATATATATATCACATATCTTCTTTATCCATTCACCCATCGATGGACATTTGGGCTCTTTCCATGCTTTGGCTATTGTTGATACTGTTGCTATAAACATGGGGGTGCATGTGTCCCTTTGAAACAGCACACCTGTATCCCTTGGAAAATACCTAGTAGTGCAATTGCTGGGTCATAGGGTAGTTCTATTTTTAGTTTTTTGAGGAACCTCCATACCATTTTCCAGAGTGGCTGCACTAGCTTGCATTCCCACCAACAATGCAAAAGAGATCTCTTTCTCCGCATCCTCACCAACATCTGTTGTTGCCTGAGTTGTTAATGTTAGCCATTCTGACAGGTGTGAGGTGGTATCTCATTGTGGTTTTGATTTGTATTTCCCTGATGATGAGGTGATGTTGAGCATTTTTTCATTTGTCGGTTGGCCATCTGGATGTCTTCCTTGGAGGAGTGTCTATTCATGTCTTTTGCCCATTTCTTCACTGGATTATCTGTTTTTTGGGTGTTGAGGTTGATAAGTTCTTTATAGATTTTGGATCCTAACCCTTTATCTGATATGTCATTTGCAAATATCTTCTCCCATTCTGTCGATTACCTTTTAGTTTTGCTGGTTGTTTTCTTGGCTGTGCAGAAGCTTTTTATTTTGATGAGGCCCCAGCAGTTCATTTTTGCTTTTGTTTCCCTTGCCTCCAGAGACATGTTGAGTAAGAAGTTGCTGCGGCCAAGGTCAGAGAGGTTTTTGCCTGCTTTCTCCTCTAGGATTTTGATGGCTTCCTGTCTTACATTTAGGTCTTTCATCCATTTTGAGTTTATTTTTGTGTATGGTGTAAGAAAGTGGTCCAGGTTCATTCTTCTGCATGTCGCTGTCCAGTTTTCCCAGCACCACTTGCTGAAGAGACTGTCTTTATTCCATTGGATATTCTTTCCTGCTTTGTCAAAGATTAGTTGGCCATACGTTTGTGGGTCCATTTCTGGGTTCTCTCTTCTGTTCCATTGATCTGAGTGTCTCTTCTTGTGTCAGTACCATACTGTCTTGATAGTTACAGCTTTGTAGTATAGCTTGAAGTCCGGGATTGTGATGCCTCCTGCTTTGGTTTTCTTTTTCAAGATTGCTTTGGCTATTCGGGGTCTTTTTTGGTTCCATACAAATTTTAGGATTATTTGTTCTAGTTCTGTGCAAAATGCTGGTTTAATTTTGATAGGGATTGCATTGAATGTGTAGATTGCTTTGGGTAGTATCTACATTTTAACAATATTTGTTCTTCCTATCCAGGAGCATGGAACATTTTTCCATTTTTTGGTGTCTTCTTCAATTTTTTCATAAGCTTCCTATAGTTTTCAGTGTGTAGATTTTTTACTTCTTTGGTTAGATTTATTCCTAGGTATTTTATGGGTTTTGGTGCCCTATTTTGGATCTTTTAAAGTTTCATAGAAATTTTAGGATTCTTTGTTTTTGTTTCTAAAAAAAGTGCCATTGGAATTTTGATAAGGGATTGCACTGAATGTACATATTGCTTTTGGGTAGTATGGGCAATTTGTTCTTTCCATCTATAACTATAGAATATCTTTCCATTTGTGTTTTCATCAGTTTCTTCTATTAATGTTTTGAGGCTTCAGCATATAGATCCTTGGTTAAATTTATTCTTGGGTATTTTATTATTTTTTTAATGTTTATTTTTGAGAGAGAGAGAGAAAGCATGCACACATGAGTAAGAGAGGGGCAGAGAGAAAGGGAGACACAGAATACAAAGCAGGCTCAGGCTCTGAGCTTTTAGCACAGAGTCCAACATGGGGCTTGAACTCAGGAGCCACGAGATCATGACCTAAACTGAAGTCAGATGCTCAACCAACTGAGCCACTCAGGTGCCCAGGTATTTTATTTTTTATTGATGTAATTGTAAATGGGATTATTGTTATTTTTTCTAATACCTATTAATGTGTAGAGATGCAGCAGATTTTTGTGTCCTGCAACTTTACTGAATTTATTCTAATAGTGTTTTTTGGTAGAACCTTTCAGTTTTAGGATTTATTTATTGTTTTTTTGAAGGCCACTGATTTTATTGATTTAAAAAACTTTTTAAGGACAGTGACTGTTCTGCTAAGAAAGGAGCCGAAGAACATAAAACAGACCAGAGGTGGAGGTCGGAGTGGGAGGTCTGGGAGGGGCCAGGAATCCACTGGAAGAGGCTGAGAATTGTTGACATGAAACTGGCAGGGGAAGGAAAAGCAAGACTCATGCAAGAGGGAGAATTTCCGGAGGGGGAGAGAACTTCCAAAAGATTTTGAAGTACAGCAGAGGTTGAGTACAACAGAAATCTCTTCCTTTGTAGAGGACAGGGGAGGAGTCCCTACATGGCTGTAAACTCTGAGACTCAATGCTGGGCCTTGGGGCTGGGTGTTCCCCAGAGAGCCTCACAATAAGGTGTCACACCACTCTTGAAGGCACCTAAGCAGTCCTGGGACTGTCTGGCCTTGGCACTGCATGTGTCCTTTAGCCATTCTTGGAAGAGATCTTCATCTTTCCTTAGCATGAGAAACTGGCCAAGGACCACATAGGCCTTGTCAAAGCCCCTTTTCTCCAGCTTATTGCCCAAGACTTCACCAGTCTCTGCTGGCTCCCCACTGGCTTTTCCCCCATGGGCTCTGTCACAAAGTCTCTGTGCTTTTGGGAGGTTGTCATCTTGATCAGCTTAATAGGCAACTTCAGCTTCTGTAATGGCTCCTTCTACCACTCGGCTGCTCCCACTGATACCTTGACCCACTAGAGGGTTGAGTGTTTATATCTTTATCTATATATCTATATCTATATAAAATATGTCATTTGCAAATAGTTTTATTTCCAATTAGGATGGGGTGTGTGTGTGTGTGTGTGTGTGTATGTATAACTACTTGCTCTGGTTAGGACTTTAGTACTATGTTGCATAAAAATGGTGAGAATGGGCATCTTTCTTGTTGCTGATCTAAGAGGAATTGATTTTAGCTTTTCACCGTTCAGTATGATGTTAGCTGTTGGCTTGTTATACGTGGCCTTTATTATGTTGAGGTATGTTCTCTGTATACCTGTTTTGTTGAGAGATTTTATCTTAAATGGGTGTTGAATTTTATCAAATGTCAAAATTTTTCTGCCTCTGTTCCGATGATCATGATTTTTATTCTTCATTTTGTTAATGTGGTATATGCTGGTGACTGACTGTAGATGTTAAACCAAGCTTGTATCCCTTGAATAAATCCCACTTTGATCATGGTATATATTTTTAATGTATTGTTGAATCAGGTTTGTTAATATTTTGAGTGTTTTTGCATCTGTGTTTATCAAGAGTATTGGTCTGTAATTCTTTTTTTCTGTCATCTTTGGTTTTGCTATCAGGGTAATTCTGATCTTGTAAAATGAGTCTGGAAGAATTCCCCTCTCTTCTTTTTTTTGGAGGAGTTTGAGAAGGATTAGTAAACGTGTAAAAGCTCTCCTCCAGGGGACAGTGGTAAACTGGAGCCTGTTAGAGGTTGAGTGCAAAGATACTGCCTGCCCTTTGAGGTCTCTGGAAAGGATTACAGTTGGCCCCAAGATACATCCCTAACTAAAAAAGTCTGCCCTACAACTGCAGTCATGATGATGAACTAACAGTCCTCCTTCACAGACAGTTCCTGGGTCTATTGCTCCTTGTAGTGCATTGTAGGTTATGGCTGTTTAAGAGCTTTTTCTCCTTGGTTACAGTCCTGCAGATCCTCGGAGTCTAAGTCCTACTGGCCATCAGAGTCAGGTGATGTAGAGGTGTCCCGTAGAAACAGTCACAGAAATTAGGGTCCTCAATGGTGTGAGCTCCTTTCTGGGTCACACCAATTATTACAGTCCCATGAGACCAGGAATGTAAGGTCCTCTGGCCTCCAGAACCAAGTAAGCAAGAGCGGTCCCCTAGATGGCCCCTGCAAAAATTGGGGCACCAGGTGTATTCAAGAGCTGCCTTCTGGGAGATGCCGGTGTTCTGGAGCATGGCAAAGAGACCACAAGGATGGTGTCCCCTCAGCCTCCATTCCTGTTGAGTGTTCAGGCAGGCTCCTAGATATGTGTGTGTGTGTGTGTGTGTGTGTGTGTGTGTGTGTACGTTTGCCTCTCAGGCTGATGCTTTTATATAAGCATGTGAGCCACCTTCACTGTAAGTCTGGGTGCAATTTGCTGCCTTTGAGTTGTGCTTTGGGGTGAGTTTGAGGGTGTAAGCCACCCTTCAAAAGTGGTTTTCCAGATAGCTTCAGTCTTGTGGGTCTCAGGACATGAGCCCTGGTAAGTTAAAAGTTAGGTGTTTTGGGGGCTTATCTCTCAGGTGTTTATCCTAAAAGTTTGGGATTCTCAATTTGGGGTTCTAACTCTTTGTTCCTGAGGGAGAAGGTCCAGGTTTTGAGTTCCTTCCTAGGTTGTGGGACACTGTGCCAGAGGTGGGGTGGAGTTTATGGTGATAGTGTGCCTCAGTCTCTCATATCTGCCTATGTGTAGTTTTCTTCTGTGTAGTTGTCACTCATTTAGCCTTTATGTGTGTTTGTTTTTTTTTTTTCCCTTAGAGGAAATTGTTCCATATGTAGCTGTAGACTCACTGTGGTGTTGGGACGGGGTGAGTTGAGGATTTTCCTATATTACCATCAAAAACTAGATTTTTATTTTACTTGCATTTATTTATTTTTTAAAAACTAGATTTAGGGGCGCCTGGGTGGCGCAGTCGGTTAAGCGTCCGACTTCAGCCAGGTCACGATCTCGCAGTCCGTGAGTTCGAGCCCCGCGTCAGGCTCTGGGCTGATGGCTCGGAGCCTGGAGCCTGTTTCCGATTCTGTGTCTCCCTCTCTCTCTGCCCCTCCCCCGTTCATGCTCTGTCTCTCTCTGTCCCAAAAATAAATAAAAAACGTTGAAAAAAAAAAAAAAAACTAGATTTAAATCTAATCTATATTAATAGAGGAATTTAATCCATTTACATTTAATATGATTACTAATAAAGGTTTTATTTCTGCTATTTACCTATTCTCTGTGTTACGTTCTTTTGTTCCTCACTTCCTCTATTAATCTTTAGTGTCATTTTTTTAAGTGTGCCGTTTGGATTCACTTCTTTCATTTTCATCATTCTTCCCCTAGTAATTACCTAGGGAATTAAAATTATCACCTTAAATTTACAGCAATTTTGTTTGAATAATACTAGTTTAGCTTCAATAGTATGTGAAAGTTCTGCTTTTATACATCTCTATTCCTTCTCCATGTTGTTACCATAAGTTATATTTTTATATGTTGTGTACCCAAACAGATTTATATTTTTGTTTTGTGCATTTGCTTTTTAAATACCTTAGGAAGAAGGAAGATGTTACAAATCAAACCAAAGTACCAAAATAACACTGCCTTTTATGTTTACTTAGGAAATTACATTTACTAGTGTTTATTTTTTCTCATGACGTCAGGGTATTTACTGTGGTCCTTTCATTTCAGGCTGAAGGACCTGTAGCATTTCTTGTATGTCTACTGTAAACAACCTTCAGCTTTTGTCTGGAAATGTCTTAATTTTTCCTTTATTCTGAAAGGATAGTTTTGCTGGATATATTTGACAGTTTTCTTTTTCCTTTTGAGACTATAATATCCCACTGGACTCTATGATTTCTTTTTTTTTTTTTTTTTAAGTTTATTTATTTTTGAGAGAGAGTGAGTGAGCACAAGTAGGGGAGGGGCAGAGAGATAGAGGGAGAGAGAGAATCCCTAGCAGGCTCTTCACTGTCAGCATAGAGCCCAATGCAGGGCTTGAACTCATGAACTGTGAGATAATGACCTGAGCTTAAATCAAAGTTGTATGCTTAGTGACTGAGCAACTGAGGCACCCCTGGACTCTATGATTTCTGGTGAGAAGTAAACTGTTAATTTTATTGAGGATTTCTTGTATGTGACAAGTTGCTTCCTCTAGTTGCCCTCAAATTCCTCTCCTTGTGTTTAGGTTTCAGCAGTTTGAATGTAATGTGAGTTTGGTGTGGATCTGAGTTCATCCTATCTGCATGGAAATTCAGAGATTTTTGGATGTGTATATTCACATCTTTCATCAAATCTGGGAAGTTTTCAGCCATTATTTCTTGAAATCTTTTGCCTCTTCCTCTGAGATAACTGTAATGTGTATGTTGGTACATGTCATGCATCCTTACAGATTCCTTAGGCTGTTCATTATTCTTCATTGTTTGCCTAGCTGCTCCTTAGACTGAATAGTTTCAGTGTCTTCACGTTGTCTGAATTTTTCTTTTGCTTGTTGAAGTCTGCTGTTGAACCCTTCTAGTAAGCTTTTAATTTCAGGTCTTGTTCTTTTCAGCTTCGGAATTACTGTTTGGTTTCTTTTTATTTCTGTCTCTTTACTGGCATACTCATTTTGTCATTGTTTTGCTGATTTCCCTTTCTTCCCCCCTCATGATTTCCTTTAGCGCATTGACCATTTAAGACCATTGCTGTAACATCTTTGACAGTTCCAATGTTTTAGCTTCCTCAGCAATGTTTTTTTTTTTTCCTGTGAATGGCCCATAGTAGCCTGTTTATGTGTTTGGTAATTTCTTTGTTGAGTACTGGAAATTATGTGTATTTCTGGTAATGTTGGAAATCTAATTCACTCATTAGAGACTACAGAGTTTTGCTTCTTGGGGGCTGAATCTATCCATTTGTGACTTTCTGAACTGTTTTTGCAAAATATGTTACATGTTTAGTGTGGTCACTGACGATTCTGGCAGTCCGTCAGCTGACAAAGATTTCCTTAAAAGTCTGGCTCCCAGAAGAGAAACTGTCTCTTTAAATCCCATCTCAGCCAGGGAGCTACTTGAATCTGTCAGGGTTCAAACAGTTGCCAGCCTCTCTGCTGGTCCCATATTGATCAAAAACCATGATCAGTAATCAGTACACATAACTGAGTTTTGGAGGACAGGGTTCTTATTGCTTACTCTGACACCAGCTAGCTGCAGTAGGAACATAGGCTGCCAATCCCCTTGCAAGGGGTTGCAGGGGTGGGGGAGGGATGGTTCCACTACACTCTAGGGTTCCAAAATAGTTGATTCAGACAGTTCCTGCTAGCTCAATAGTGGGTTAGAGGCAGATTCTTAGAACTTCTTGTTCTAGCATCTTCTATGATGTCACTCCAGTTCTTCCATGTTACGCACATATTTTTAGTATACCTTTCTAATTCCTCTGACTTAAACAAAACAAAACTATGTTGAGTTAATGGGTGTTTGCTCTAAGGATTACAATATGTATCTTAATTGATCACAGTCTACTTCAAATGGAAACTGACTTAATTCTGGTAAAATATAGGATCTTTGATCTGATATAGCTCCATTTTACCCCCCTTTGTTTTCTTATTAACACTTTGCTGCTAGGTTTATAAGTTATTTAAAATTATGGCTTTATATAATCTTTTAAAGTATCAAGACAGAACTATATTTATACAGTATTATATATTTAATCACATGATGTTACTTGCTTCTTGTGGATTTTAATTACCATCTGGTATTATTTTCTTTTACCCTGAAGGACATTGAGCTGGTTTGGGCAGTGGTAGCAGCCTGAGTTAAGAATGCTACTGCTCTTAGCTCAAGTTTAGCAGGTTTTTTTTTTTTTTTTTTTTTTTTTTTTTTTACTTTAAATCAATAAACACTTCTCAAGTTGTTAATATTTGGTTGGGTTCCTAAGCCTTCAAATGTTTGTTTTTGATAATTCTTACCAGTTTTATAGTTGTTGTTTTGGAGGAGAGTTTTCTAAACTATTCACTCTGCCATAGCTGGAAGTTTACCTGTGTACCTTGATATTTTTTGCATAGTATAGACAACTTTTTCAACTTTTTTTATTGTTGTAAAATACACTTGAAATTTACCAATTTAACCATTATTAAGTGTACATTCAGTGGTAGTAAATACATCCATAATGTTGTGCAACTGTCACCAGTATTCATCTGGGTAACTCTTTTCATCTTGCAAAACTGGAACTCTAGGAGTGCCTGGCTGGCTCAGTTGGAAGAACATGTGATTCTTGATCCTTGGGGTTGTGAGTTCGAGCCCCACATTGGGTATAGAGATTACAAAAACAAACAAACAAAACCAAACTGGAACTCTATACCCTTTAAGCAGTTTCCCCTGTTATTCCCTCCCCCAGGTCCCTGGTAATCAGTCTTCCACTTTGTCAGTATGATTTTGACTAAGTACCTTATATAAGTGCAATAATATTGTATTTATTTGTGTCTTTGTGAATGGCTTATTTAGTATAATGTCCTCAGTGTTTATCCATGTTGTAGCAAGTTTTTTCTTTTTAAGGCTAAATAATACTCCGTTGTATGTACATATCACATTTTGTTTATTCATTCATCCATTGATGGGCAGTGGGTTGCTTCTGTGTTTCAGTTATTGTGAGTAATGCTGCTATGAATATAGGTGTACAAATATCTCTTTGAGGGGTGCCTGGGTGACTCAGTCAGTTAAGCATCTCTCTCCCTTACGGTGACCATCTCCATGCTGGGTGTGGAGCTTGTTTGAGATTCTCTCTCTCCCCCTCCCCCTCCCCCTCCCCCTCCCCTGCTCATGCACATATCTCTCTCAAAATAAAATTTGTTTCTTACATTGGTTCAAGTGACGGAATAAATTCTAAAAACAAAACAAAAAAACAATACAAATATGTCTTTGAGACCCTGGTTTCCATTCTTTCTGGTATATTGCTATAAGTGGAATTTCTGGATCACATGGTAATTTTTAAATTTTTGAGGAACCTCTGTGCTGTTTTCCACAGTGGCTGTACCATTTTACATTCCCACCAGCAGTTTGCAAAGGTTCCAATTTCTCCAAATCCTTGCCAACATTACTTGTTTTCTGTTTGATAGTAGCTATCCCAGTGTTTCTGTTGTGGTATCTACAACACAACCTTCTAAAAAAATTTTTCTTTTTAATGTTTATTTTTGAGAGAGAGAGTGTGAGTGAGTGGGTGGGGGAGGGGCAGAGAGAGGGAGAGACACAGAATCTGAAGCAGACTCCAGGCTCTAAACTACAGCACAGAGCTCGATGTGGGGCTCGAACCCACGAACCATGAGATCATGACCTGAGCCAAAGTTGGACACTTAACTGCCTGAACCACCCAGGTGCCCCTGTGATACCTCATTCTAGTTATGATTTGTACTTCCCTAATGATTAGGGATGTTGAGCTGGAATGACAGGGGCTTGCAGCAGTGAGGTAGGGAGGTAGAACCACAATGGCCACCGTCCTTTCTAACTACATTTGTGTAATCAGAATCTCAGCAGTGGGCAATCCGTGATATTTGGAGGACAGAGTGCTTTTTGTCTACCTGGGCTCTTTTTGAAAGCTCTGTGTAAGCTGCTCCAGGAGTATGTTTACCGCTGCCTGCCTTGTGGCTAAGGGGGCATAGGATGAGTAGCTGCTGTTGTGCTAAGAGCTAAAATTGACCGAAATTAACTGCAGTTTATTCCCCAAAGTTTCCTCTGGGAGTTGGAAGCCTTCTATAGACTCTAGAGTTTCAAAAAGTTTTTTCACATAGATTATGTCAGTCCAGGTGTTGTCTAGGTGAAGACAGATTCCTGGTGCTTTCTGCTCTGCCATCTTCCCAGAATCCTCTCTATTAGATGGCTTTTTGTGCTGTTCTCAGCTATGTCCTATGATTTATAAAAATTGGGTTCAGAGCCTAGACATCGCTAAAAGTGGACATGCTTCTCTTATGCTGATGGAGCTGAGGGGAAGGAAAACAGTTGGGAGTTGGGCAAGGAGTCATTGGAGTATCATCTTGCTTGGGTCTTTCAGTCCCATTCCTTTCTTTCCCAGAGGTGGCCTGAGGCTTGGCCCTTTGCATACCTTTTCCCCCATTGAAACTTTCTGGCTTCAGCTACCTCCCTTTCTCCATATACCCTGTCTAGAGGTGGGCAGACATTGAAGACAGAGTAAATTTGCACCTGCTTCTTAACCTTGCCTTCTAACTGCTGGGTACCCTCTGTGGTTGGTGTGAAGGGACTCCAACTAGAGGTCATGGCTCCACGGTAAGTGTTGGCTTTGTACATCCTGCCTAAGGCTTTCATTCATTTTTTCAGCCAGCTTTGTGAAGGTAGGGGTGCTGGGCTTGAGGTGTGTTTGGGGCTGGGGTGAAATTGATGGGAGTCACTCCGAGCTCATGTCCTGTTGGAGCTTTTGGGAAACTACTGTCAGGGAGGGGAGAGAGGGTATTTGCCCCAGAAATTAATATGCCAATAATCCCATCTGTTATGTGGAGAAATTGCACATATATAATTCTGGAAGAAACTGTACTGATTAGGTCTCTTGCCTCCAGGATAGAATTTCTGTGACTAAAAGCCAAATGTAATTTTATTATTGCCTTTATTTTTCTGCAGTTAGTGCAATGAACACCTCTGTAACAAGATGCCTTATCTTTCTCTTTTGGCAGAGGAACGTCATGGCATCTGGAGTCGTCCCTCAGATTTCTCTCATCATGGGCCCATGTGCTGGTGGGGCCGTGTATTCCCCAGCTCTAACAGACTTTACGTTCATGGTAAAGGTAAGAAGGAAGGGCCTGTTTCTCCTGCCCTTTGAGAGTTGTTCAGTAACTCACCTGCAGTAAAAAGAATCCCTGACCTAGATCTGGGTTATCTGCATTGTCATTGGCTTTCAGCATAGTAATGATAAGATGTTAGTGGAGAGAAGGTTTTGGCAGAATGTGTTTGTGTACTTCATTGGTGGGTGATTTTACTTGTTGATTTGAAATGCAAATGATTTCCAAGTAATCAAAGGATCCTATCTGCCCAGACAGATGATTGTTTACTGAATCCTTTTAAGAAGTTTCTCACAGTAGGCTTTCCTGTAATCTATTGGGAAGTTGTTTCTTATGTCCTACCTTTATTTTTTCAGCTTTTTGCCATTTCATTACATATTGTTTATAATGGTAATGGTAAATCTGATTTCTAACTTCATTTTGAGAGGTGTATATCTTTAGTACATAATTTTTATGGAATGATATTTTAAATTTTATTTTACTTATTTTTTTGAAAAAAATTTTTAATTTTATTTTTTAAAATTTACATCCAAATTAGTTAGCATATAGTGCAACAATGATTTCAGGAGTAGATTCCTTAATGCCCCTTACCCATTTAGCCCATCCCCCCTCCCACAACCCCTCCAGTAACCCTCTGTTTGTTCTCCATATTTAAGAGTCTCTTATGTTTTGTCCCCCTCCCTGTTTTTATATTATTTTTGTTTCCCTTCCATTATATTCATCTGTTTTGTCTCTTAAAGCCCTCATATGAGTAAAGTCATATGATATTTGTCTTTCTCTGATGGACTAATTTTGCTTAGCATAATACCCTCGAGTTCCATCGACATAGTTGCAAATGGCAAGATTTCATTCTTTTTGATTGCCGAGTAATAGTCCATTGTGTGTGTGTGTGTGTGTGTGTGTGTGTGTGTGTGTGTGTGTATACATGTATATAAATATGTGGGGTGTGTGTGTGTATATATATGTATATATATATATACACACACACACACACATATATATATACACACACACACACCACATCTTCTTTATCCATTCATCCATCGATGGACATCTGAGCTCTTTCCACGCTTTGGCTATTGTTGATACTGTTGCTATAAACATGGGGGTGCATGTGTCCCTTTGAAACAGCACACCTGTATCCCTTGGAAAATACCTAGTAGTGCAATTGCTGGGTCATAGGGTAGTTCTATTTTTAGTTTTTTGAGGAACCTCCATACCATTTTCCAGAGTGGCTGCACTAGCTTGCATTCCCACCAACAATGCAAAAGAGATCTCTTTCTCCGCATCCTCACCAACATCTGTTGTTGCCTGAGTTGTTAATGTTAGCCATTCTGACAGGTGTGAGGTGGTATCTCATTGTGGTTTTGATTTGTATTTCCCTGATGATGAGGTGATGTTGAGCATTTTTTCATTTGTCGGTTGGCCATCTGGATGTCTTCCTTGGAGGAGTGTCTATTCATGTCTTTTGCCCATTTCTTCACTGGATTATCTGTTTTTTGGGTGTTGAGGTTGATAAGTTCTTTATAGATTTTGGATCCTAACCCTTTATCTGATATGTCATTTGCAAATATCTTCTCCCATTCTGTCGATTACCTTTTAGTTTTGCTGGTTGTTTTCTTGGCTGTGCAGAAGCTTTTTATTTTGATGAGGCCCCAGCAGTTCATTTTTGCTTTTGTTTCCCTTGCCTCCAGAGACATGTTGAGTAAGAAGTTGCTGCGGCCAAGGTCAGAGAGGTTTTTGCCTGCTTTCTCCTCTAGGATTTTGATGGCTTCCTGTCTTACATTTAGGTCTTTCATCCATTTTGAGTTTATTTTTGTGTATGGTGTAAGAAAGTGGTCCAGGTTCATTCTTCTGCATGTCGCTGTCCAGTTTTCCCAGCACCACTTGCTGAAGAGACTGTCTTTATTCCATTGGATATTCTTTCCTGCTTTGTCAAAGATTAGTTGGCCATACGTTTGTGGGTCCATTTCTGGGTTCTCTCTTCTGTTCCATTGATCTGAGTGTCTCTTCTTGTGTCAGTACCATACTGTCTTGATAGTTACAGCTTTGTAGTATAGCTTGAAGTCCGGGATTGTGATGCCTCCTGCTTTGGTTTTCTTTTTCAAGATTGCTTTGGCTATTCGGGGTCTTTTTTGGTTCCATACAAATTTTAGGATTATTTGTTCTAGTTCTGTGCAAAATGCTGGTTTAATTTTGATAGGGATTGCATTGAATGTGTAGATTGCTTTGGGTAGTATCTACATTTTAACAATATTTGTTCTTCCTATCCAGGAGCATGGAACATTTTTCCATTTTTTGGTGTCTTCTTCAATTTTTTCATAAGCTTCCTATAGTTTTCAGTGTGTAGAGTTTTCACCTCTTTGGTTAAATTTATTCCTAGGTATTTTATGGGTTTTGGTGCAATTGTAAATGGGATTGATTCCTTGATTTCTCTTTCTGTTGTTTCATTGTTGGTGAATAGGAATGAAACCAATTTCTGTGCATTGATTTTATATCCTGCAACTTTGCTGAATTCATGAATCAGTTCTAGCAGTTGTTTGGTGGAATCTTTAGGGTTTTCCATATACAGTATTGTGTCAAATGGGAAGAGTGAAAGTTTGACCTCCTCCTGGCTAATTTGGATGCCCTTTATTTCTTTGTGTTGTCTGATTGCAGAGGCTAAGACTTCCAACACTATGTTGAATAACAGTGGCGAAAGTAGACATCCCTGTCTTGTTCCTGACCTTAGGTGGAAAGCTCTCAGTTTTTCCTCATTGAGGATGATTTAATGTTGGGTCGTTCATATACAGCTTTTATGATCTCGAGGTATGATCCTTCTATCCCTACTTTCTTGTGGGTTTTGATCAAGAAAGGATGCTGTATTTTGTCAAATGCTTTTTCTGCATCTATTGAGAGGGTCATATGGTTCTTGTCCTTTTTTAATTGATGTGATGAATCATGTTCATTGTTTTGCAGATATTGAACCAGCCCTGCATCCCAGGTATAAATCCCACTTGGTCCTGGTGAATAATTTTTTTAATGTATTGTTGGAGCCATTTGGCTAATACCTTGTTGAGGATTTTTGCATCCGTGTTCATCAGGGAAATTGGTCTATAGTTCTCCTTTTTAGTGGGGTCTCTGTCTGGTTTTGGAATCAAGGTAATGCTGGCTTCATAGAAAGAATTTGGAAGTTTTCCTTCCATTTCTATTTTTTGGAACAGCTTCAAAAGAATAGATGTTAACTCTTCCTTAAATGTTTCGTAGAATTCCCCTGGAAAGCCATCGGGCCCTGGACTCTTGTTTTTTGGGAGATTTTTGATTTCTAATTCAATTTCTTTACTGGTTATGGGTCTGTTCAAGTTTTCTATTTCTTCCTGTTTCACTTTTGGTAGTGTATATGTTTCTAGGAATTTGTCCATTTCTTCCAGATTGCCCATTTTATTGGCATATAATTGCTCATAGTATTCACAATAGTATTGTTTGCATATCTGCTGTGTTGGTTGTGATCTCTCCTCTTTCACTCTTGATTTTATTTATTTGGGTCCTTTCCTTTTTCTTTTTGACCAAACTGGCTAGTGGTTTATCAAGATATTTCTAATTTTAAATCAGGCCTACTTGCATTTATACAAGAACTTGCATTATACTTGAACTTGAGAACATTTTTAAAAAATTAGTTTTTCTTTATAAAATACATTTAACAGTAATGAGCAAATAAATTCCAAGACTGATTTGGAGTAGGATGGAGAGAAAAGCTAGTCTTCTAGTATGAGGAGAACAATGTAAATGAGAGAATGTAAATAAGGAACACTTTTTTTCTCAAGGGTAGTTTGGCAGTAGGAATTGACAAGTTTCGAAACTTTGATCCAGATATTCTGTTTTTTGTGATGGATTGAAAGCAATCTGTATGTTCAACAGAGGTGGTTTTAAAAATGAAGATGACCACTTCTCTTCCTGAACAAAGCAGAATTCCCTATACTTTGCCCACTCAGTCAATATATACAATACCTATCTGAGCTAACCCAGCCTTCTTCTCCCTGCCAGGAACAGAGGTGTCAATTCTTTTGGCTAAGGACATTCTCTCCCGCTCTCCCTACATTCATGCACATTTTGTAATAAGACTCCTCACACTTTTTCAGTAGCCAGACTTCTGTTTGCTCTCTTTCATCTACTGTTTTCAGCCTCTTCCTTTGTACTGGATCCTCCCATCAGAACTAACCCATGTTCAGGTATTTCTTATCTTAAAAACTAAGACAAAAGTCCTCCCCTAGTCTGTATCTCCCTGTGGCTATTGCCCTATTCCTATCTTCCCACTCTCCTTAACACATTCCAATTTGGCTCTGTCCCCTCACTCCACTAAACCTGTTTTTTTAAAGGTCATCAGTGATTTCTGTGTCACTGTAAGTGATCTTTAGCATGCATTTCCCTCCATGTGTTAGCAACATTCTTTCCCTTTGCCTCTACTCTGTTGTCCCTGGCCTCTCCTCTCCCCTCTCTGGCTGTCTTGGTGTCCCTTGTCATCTCATGCTATTCCATTCACTATATATGCATGAATATAGTGGGGTTCATTCTACATGGCTTTCTCCCTCTTTCTTTGTGGTTATTTTCCAGATTTATTGAGAGTTGATTAACATATAACATCGTATAAGTTTAAGGTGTATGAAGTGTTGATTTGATAAACTTATATTTTGCAAAAATAATTACCGTTGTAGTGTTACTTAGCTAACACCTCCATCACCTCAGATAATTACCATTTCTTTTCTATGGTGAGAACATTTAAGATCTACTCTCCTAGCAATTATGAAGTGTATAATACAGTATTAACAGTAAGAGTCACTCTGCGCGTATGTGACATCTCCAGAATTTACTCATCTTATAACTGCAAGTTTATACCTTTCACCAGCACCTCCCTCCCCATTCCCCCAGTCACCAGCTGCTGGTAACTACCATTCTACTCTGTTTCTAGGAATCCAGATTTTTTGCTTCTTTTTAAAGAATATTTGTTTGTTTATTTATTTATTTAGAGATAGGGCACTCAGGTGAGCGAGCAGGGGAGAGGCCGAGAGAGGAAAAAGAGAGAGATTCCCAAGCAGGCTCTTTGCTGTCAGTGCAGAGTCCAGTGTGGGATCTCACAAACCGTGAGATCATGACCTGAGCCAAAATCAAGAGTCAGACATTTAACCAACTGAGTCACCCAGGCACCCCTAGGAGTTCAGCTTTTTAGATTCCACACATAGGTGAGATCATACATTGTCTGTCTCTTTCTGGTTTTATTTCATTTAGCATATGCATTTATACATGGCTAATAATAATAAGCCATGAGTGAAATGCTCTCAAGGTCCATCCATGTCACAGATTGGCAGGATTTCCTTTTTTCTCATGGCTGAATAATGTGCGTTTCTTATTTCCTTCATTTATCTGTTTTTGGACACTTAGGTTGTTTCTGTATCTTGGCTATTGTAGTAATGCTACAGTGAACATTGGAGTGCAGATAATATCTCTTTGAGGTGCTTATTTCATTTCCTTTTTTAAAAAAATTTTAATTCTGGGGGTACCTGGGTGGCTCAGTTGGTTAAGCATCCAACTCTTGATTTCTGTTCAGCTCATTGTCTCATCATCGTGGGATTGAGCTCCATGTTGGGCTCTGCACTGGGTGTGGAGCCTGCTTGGGATTCTCCTACCCACCCCTTCCCCCCACCCCATGACCCTACCCCAGGCACACACACTCTCTCTCTCAAAATAATAAAATAAAATTTTAATTCCAGTGTAGTCAACATACAGTGTTATCTTAGTTTCCAGTATACAATACAGTGATTCAGTAATTCCTTATATTACTCATTGTTCATCATGATGAGTGTACTATTAATTCCCTTCACCTATTTCACCTATCCCCCCACCCACCTTCCTCTGGTAACCATCTGTTCTTTATAGTTAAGAGTCTGTGTTTTGGTTTGTCTTTTTTTTTTTTTTTCTTCGTTTTGTTTCTTAAATTTACACCTGTGAGTAAAATCATATGGTGTTTGTCTTTCTCTATTTCTCTTAGCATTGTACTCTCTAGCTCTTGCAGATAGTAAGATTTCATTCTTTTTGATGGCTGAATATTTCATAGTATATATATACATATATATACATATACACATACACATACATATATACACACACATACACACACATGAACGCATGCATGCACACACGCACACTGCATCTTCTTTATCCATTCATCAATCAGTGGACATTTGGGTTGCTTCAACAATTTGGCTATTGTAAATTATACTGCAATAAACACAGGGGTTATGTATCCCTTTGAATTAGATATTCTTTGGAGTATGATTACTGGATCATGGGGTAGTTTTTTGAAAAAATTTTTGAGGAACCTCTATACTGTTTTCCACAGTGGCTGCACCAGTTTACATTCCCACCAACAATGCACAAGGGTTTCCTTTTCTCTACATCCTTTAATGTAAGGTCTCATTGTAGTAATTTTGATTTCCATTCCCCTGATGATGAGTGATGTTGAGCATCTTTTCATGTGTCTGTTGGTCCTCTGGATGTAGTCTTTGGAGAACTATCTGTTCATGTCGCCTGCCCATCTTTTGATTGTATTGTTCTTAGGGTGTTCAGTTGTATCAGTTCTTTAGTAACCCTTTATCAGATATGTTGTTTGCAAATATCTTTTTCCATTTAGTAGGTTGTCTTGTAGTTTTGCTGATGGTTTCCTTTGGATATATATCCAAAAGTGGAAATGTTGGATCATATAATTGTATTTTTAATTTTTTGAGGGACCTCCCTGCTGTTTTTCCATAGTGGCTGTATCCATTTACATTCCCGCCAGCAGTGCACAAGTGTTCCCTATTCTCCACATTTTTGCCAGCAGTTATTTCTTGTCTTTTCCATAATAGCCATTCTAACAGGTTGAGGCAATACCTCTTTTTGGTTTTGATTTACATTTCCCTGATGATCAGTGATGTTGGGTATCTTTTCATATGCTTGTTGACCATTTGTATGTCTTCTTTGGAAAAATGTTGAGATCTTCTGTTCATTAAAATTTTTTTTCTAGCTTTATTGATACAGTTGTCATATAACACTGTAAGTTTAAAGTGTACAGTGTGATAGCTTGATACATGCATATATTGTGAAGTGTTTATCACAATAAGGTTATTTAACACATTCTTCACCTCACATAGTTTTCATTTTTGATTTTTGTTTTTATTGAGTTATAGGTATTCTTTAACTGTTTTTGATATTAACCCCTTTTCACATACATGGTTTGCAAATATTTTCTCCCATTCAGTAGGTGGCCTTTTCATTTTGTTGATTTTCTTTTGCTGTGCAGAAACTTTTTAGTTTGATATTCTGCTTGTTAATTTTTGCTTTTGTTGTTTCTGCTTTTGGTGTACTATCCATAAAATTGTTGCCAAGATCAGTATCCAGGATCATTTTCCCTATGTTTTCTTCTAAGAGTTTTATGGTTTCAGGTCTTTAAGTCTTTAATCCATTTTGAGTTATTTTTTGTGAGCAGTCGAATATATGGGTCTGATTGCATTCTTCTGCCTGTACTTACCCAGTATTCCCAAAATCATTTATTGAGGAAATGGTCTTTTCCTCATTGAGTATTCTTGGCTCCCTTGTCAATATTAGTTGGCATTATATATGAGGATTTACTTCTGGGTTCTTGACTCTGTTCTGTTGGTCTGTATGTCTGTTTTTATGCTAGTACCATACTGTTTTTATTATTGTAACTTTGCATTATAGTTTGGAATCAGAAAGTATGGTGCCTCCAGGGGCGCCTGGGTGGCTCAGTCAGTTAAGTGTCCAACTTCAGCTCAAGTCATGATCTTGTGGTTTGTGGGTTCCAGCCCCGCATCGGGTTCTGTGCTCACAGCTCAGAGCCTAGAGCCTGCTTCAGATTCTGTGTCTCCCTCTCTGTCTGTTCCTCCCCTACTTGCATCTGTCTCTCTCTCTCTCTCTCTCTCAAAAATAAAGATTAAAAAAAAAAAAGTGTGGTGTCTCCAGCTTTATTCTTCTTTGTCAGGATTGCTGTTCTGGGTCTTTGGTTCCATGCAAACTTTAGATGTTTTTTTTTTTTCTATTAGTCAAAAATGTCCCTGGAATTTTCAAAGGAATTGCATTGAATCTATAGAGGGCTTTGGGTAGAATGGACATTTTAACAGTGTTCTTATCCATGAACCTGAGATCTCTTCCATTTATTTGTGTTCTCTTCTGTGTCTTTCACCAAAGTCTTAGAGTTTTCAGTGTTTAGATCTTTCACTTCTGTGGTTAAATTTTTCTTTCTTTCTTTCTTTTTTAAACATTTATTCATTTTTTGAGAGAGACAGAGAGAGAGAGAGAGAGAGAGATGGAGTGTGAGTGGGGGAGGGGCAGAGGGAGACACATAACCTGAGGTAGGATCCAGGCTCTGAGCTGTGAGCACAGAGTCCAACGACAGGCTTGAACCCATGAACTGCGAGATCATGACCTGAGCTGAAGTCGGATGCTTAACCAGCTGAGCCACCCAAGCATCCTGGTTAAATTTATTTCCAATATTTTTTTATGTTTGATGCTATTGTGGATGTCCTAGCTTTCTTTTTCAGATATTTTATTAGTGTATAGAAATGATACTGATTTCTGGATTTTTTTTGTATGCTTTCTCAGTTATGTGTTGTTATCATAAGCACTCCCATCCTCTACTTGCAGAACTTTCTTTAATGTCTGCATATTGGTGCCATCAGCCTTCTTTTGTCCTCCATAACTGATCATCTGGTCTTAACTATTCTATATGTTAAGTATGTCATGTATTTAATGCAACTACAGTAAAAATGCTAACAGATTGGGGTTTTTTTTGTTTTTTCTTAAAGGACTAGACAGTCCATGAAAGAAGTGTAATGAAAGGCTAGCCCTGCCAGGTAATAAAATATAGAGTGAAAATAACCGTTTAATCAACTTGTAAGTAAGTAGACCAGAGGAACAGAATTGAGAAATAGATCTGAGTATACTTGGATAGCTAGTTTATGATGAAATGGATATTACTCTATTCAGGGTCACCCATGATGTCAGTTTTTTTGTATCAGAGACCCCAGAGATTCCTGCATTACTAAATCCAGTTGACATTTCTCAGTCATCATCTTACTTGACTTTTTGGCGTTTGACCTAGCTAATCACTCCTTCCTCTGAAACATCAAAGTACCATGGTCTTTTGGTTTTCTTCCTCTGTCTCTTCTCTGATTCTCTTGGTGATCTTATCCCATCTTAAGACTTTAAATATCCATCTCTATGCTGACAACTCTCCTATCTGTGTCTTCAGGAATGAAACACTTCTGAACTCTAGAATTACATACTCAGTTGCTTACCAGTGTTTCCATTTGGACGTTAGTGGTGTCTCAAACTTAATGGGTTTTGGTCTCTAACAAGCCTCCTCCAAAGTGTTCTCTGACAGCCTTCCTCATCTCAGTAAATGGCCTTCCACTGGCTCAGGTAAAAAAAAAAACAAAACATTGCAGTATTTTAACTCTGCCTTTTCTGTCCAATGCTAAGTTCAGTTCGAAATCATAGTCTCTCTACTTTAGGATGTAATTTAAAATCAGATTGTTGTGTACTTCTTACTATTTACACTGCTGCTGTTTAGATTCAAGCACCCCATCTGGATTATTGCAGAATCCTTCTAACTGGTCTCCTTGATTCTTCTTTGCCTCCTCACCTGTTTAATTTAAAAAATTTTGAGCATTGTTAATTGTGTCATACTTAGGGAGGTATGTAAAATATGTACAGTTCAGCAATTACAAAGTACAAATCCACATAAATAACACTGAGATCAAGAAATGGTCGCCAGAGTCCTGCTCCCATTACCTTTACTAATCATTATTGCCTCCATTCATCCTGTCCAGAGTTATTACCTCAACTTTTATGGTAATTTTTTTTATTTGCTTTGATTTACAGTTAAAAATCATGGTTTAGTGTTGCTTATTTTGACCTTCATATAAGGTGAAAGGATATTCATTCTTTCGTTCATTCTTTTGTATATGGCTGTGACTTGTTGGCTTTAAGATTTATCCATGTTCTTTGTAAATGTAGTTCATACATTTTAATAGCTCCGTAGTATATTAACTTATTCATTCTACTACCATTTGTGTTTAAAGACTTCTGCCGTTGCCATTGATGCTGCTTTAAGCATTCTTATAGTTGTATCTCGATTTTAGGTTCTCAAGGGCACAGTTATGTCATAGGATGTACATACCTTCAGGTTTTTTAGGTAATGCCTGACTCTTCTGTAAAGAGGTTGCAGCAGTTTACACTTCTGTTTGTAATGTTTGAGAATTTCACTTGTTCCACATCCTTGCCAGCACCTTTATTAATATAATTATGCCAGTTTGCATGTGGTGTGATTTCTCATTGCATTTCCATGACTAATGAGGTTTAGCACCTTCTCATGTTTCTTCTTTTGTGGCATGCCTGTTCATCTATTTTGCCCATTTAAATTTTTTTAATGTTTATTTCTGAGAGAGAACGAGGGAGCGCACAAGCAGGTGAGGGGCAGAGAGAGAGGGAGACAAGAATCTGAAGCAGGCTTCAGGCTCTGAGCCGTCAGCGGAGAGTCTGATGCGGGTCTCGAACTCACGAACTGTGAGATCATGACCTGAGCCGAAGTTGGATGCTTAACTGACTGAGCCACCCAGGCACCCCTATCTTGCCCATTTTAAAAATTGTGGTGTTTTTTTTTTTCCTTATTTTTAGGAGTACTTTGTATGTTCTGGATATAAGTTCTTTATCAGTTGTATGTTGTACCTGTCTTCTCCCATGCTGTAATTTTGCAATTTTCCTCCTCTTAATGCTAGCTTTCGAACAGATTTTTTGAAGAGTCTTTATTTTGAAATTCATATTTGCAGAATTCTTAACCATTTGTGTGTGTGTGTGTGTGTGTGTGTGTGTGTGTGTGTGTGTTTTAGAGTGTGATTGGGGGAGGGGCAGAGGAAGAGGGTAAGAGAGAATCTTAATTAAGCAGGTTCCATGCCTAGCACGAAGCCCGATGAGGGACTTGATCTCAAAACTGTGAGATTATGACCTGAGCCAAAATCCAAGAGTCAGATGCTTAACTGACTGAGCCACTCAGGTACCCTAGAATTCTTAACCATTTGTGAGTGGGTGGTACATATCATGTCTCTTTACTGCTTAATGCTTTGGTATATAATTCTTAAGAATTAGGATATTTTCTTACACAACCAGTTATTCAAGGAGTTTAACACTGACACAGTACTTCAAAAGAATTGTGGTAAAATACACAAAAAAGTTTACAGTGGTAAATTTCAGTTACATTTCTGTTGCATTAGGTGCAATCACATTTTTGTGCAACCATCACCACCATCTATCTCCAGAATTTTTTCATCTATCCCAACTGGAACTTTGTACTTACTAAACACTAGCTTACCATTACCTGCTACTCCTAGTACCATTCTCTCTGTGAATTTGTGGAATCATATGTCATTTGTCTGTTTGTGACTGGCTTATTTCAGTTAGCATAATGTCTTCAGAGTTCATCCATGTTGTAACATTTATCAGCCTTCCTTTTTTTTAAAAATTTTTTTTAAATTTACATCCAAATTAGTTAGCATATAGTGCAACAGTGATTTCAGGAGTAGATTCCTTAATGTTCCTTACCCATTTAGCCCATCCCCCCCTCCCACAATCCCTCCAGTAACCCTCTGTTTGTTCTCCATATTTAAGATTCTCTTATGTTTTGTCCCCTTCCTTGTTTTTATATTATTTTTGTTTCCCTTCCCTTATGTTCATCTGTTTTGTCTCTTAAAGTCCTCATATGAGTGAAGTCATATGATTTTTGTCTTTCTCTGACTAATTTTGTTTAACATAATACCTTCTAGTTCCATCCACATAGTTGCACAATTTTTGTGCAAGATTTCATTCCTTTTGATTGCCAAGTAATACTTCATTGTATATATATACCACATCTTTATCCATTCATCCATCAATGGACATTTGGGCTCTTTCCATACTTTGGCTGTTGTTGATAGTGCTGCTATAAACATTGGAGTGCATGTGTCCCTTTGAAACAGGATACCTGTATCCCTTGGATAAATACCTAGTAGTGCAATTGCTGTGTCATAGGGTAATTCTGTTTTTAATTTTTTGAGGAACCTCCATACTGTTTTCCAGAGTGGCTACACCAGTTTGCATTTCCACCAGCAGTGCAAAAGAGATCCTCTTTCTCCACATCCTCTCCAACATCTGTTGTTGCCTGAGTTGTTAATGTTTACCATCTGACAGGTGTAAGGTGGTATCTCATTGTGGTTTTGATTTGTATTTCCCTGATGATGAGTGATGTTGAGCATTCTTTCCTATGTCTGTTGGCCATCTGTATGTCTTCTTTAGAGAAGTGTCTATTCATGTCTTTTGCCCATTTCTTCACTGGATTATTTGTTTTTTGGGTGTTGAGTTTGCTAAGTTCTTTATAGATTTTGGATACTAACCCTTTATCTGATATGTCGCTTGGAAATATCCTCTCCCGTTCTGTCGGTTGCCTTTTAGTTTTTCTCAGCCTTCCTTTTTAAGGCTTATTAGTGTTCTTTTGTATGATACACCACATTTGTATATCCATTCATTGGTCAGTGAACACTTGAGCTGTTTCCGTCTTTTGACTATTGCACATAATACTGCAACAAATGGTGTACAAGCATCTCTTTGAATCCCTGTGTTTGTTTTTTTGGGCATACACCTAGGAGTGGAATTACTGGATCAAATGTTATTTCTCTTTAATATTTTTAGGAAAAATCATGCTGTTTTACGCAGTGGCATGTCAGGAAAAAATTCTGGTCTTGTATAATTCTTTTAAAATGTCGAGTTAGGTTTGTCATTATTTTGAGTATTTTTGCATCAGTATTTCTATGGGATGTTGATTTGTAGTTTGTTTTTGTAGTGTCTTCGGCTTTGGTATTAAGGTAATGCTGGGCCTTAAGAAGTGTTCCATTTATTTTAATTATTTTGGAAGTATTTGAGAGGGATTGATTTTAATCCTTCTTGAAATGTTTGGTAGAATTCACTAGTGAAGCCATTTGCTATTGATTTAGTCTTGGTAAGTTGTTTCCAGGAATTGTCCATTTCATCTAGGTTATCCAATGTGGTGTAGAATTGTTCATAGGGCTCTTATGTATGTATGTGTGTATGTATGTATTTATTTTTATTTCTTGTAAAATTGGTAGTAACGTCCCCATTTTCATTTCTTATTTTAGTAATTTGAGTCCCTTTTTCTTAGTCCACCTAGCAAAAGATACGTCATTTTTACCAGTCTTTTTGAAAATCAACTTTTGGTTCCCTTGAGGAGTGTGTGTATATATCTATCTATATCTTGCTTTTCTATTTTTCATGTATCTCTGTGCTAATCTCTGCTAACTTTGGATTTAGTTGGTTCTTTTTTTTTCCTTAAGGTATAAAGTTATGTTATTTGGGATTTTTCTTCCCTGTTGTGTTTTCACTTCAGTTTGTCTCAGGCTATTTTCCTATTTCACTTGATTTTTCTCTTTGACGTTCTTTTTTTTAAGTTTATTTTCTTTCATTATTTTTTTAATTTACATACAAGTTAGTTAGCATATAGTGCAATAATGATTTCAGGAGTAGAATCCAGTGATTTATCACTTACATATAACACCCAGTGCTCATCCCAACAAGTGCCCTCCTCAATGCCCCCTGTCCATTTAGCCGTATCCCCCCAACCAAAACCCCTCCAACAACCCTCAGTTTGTTCTGTGTATTGGAGTCTCTTAATGTTTTGTCTGCCTCCCTGTGTTTATATTATTTTTGCTTCCCTTCCCTTATTTTCATCTGTTTAGTATCTTAAATTCCACATATGAGTGAAGTAATATGATATTTGTCTTTCTCTGACTAATTTCACTTAGCAAAGTACACTGTAGTTCCATCCACATTGTTGCAAATGGCAAGATTTTGTTCTTTTTGATTGCTGAGTAATATTCCATTGTATGTATGTATATGTGTGTATGTATACACACACACACACACCCCACATCTTCTTCATCCATTCATCAGTTGATGAACATTTGGGCACTTTATATACTTTGGCTATTGTCAATAGTGCTGCTATAAACATTGAGGTGCATGTGCCCCTTGAAAACAGCATTCCTATATCCTTTAGATAAATACCTAGTAGTGCAATTGTTGGGTCATAGGTTAGTTCTATATCTCATTTTTGAGGAACCTCCATACTGTTTTCCAGAGTGGCTGCACCAGTTTGCATTCCTACCAACAGTGCAAATGGGTTCCTCTTTCTCTGCATCCTTGCCAACATCTGTTGTTGCCTGACTTGTTCAATTTAGCCAGGTGTGAGGTGGTATCTCATTGTGGTTTTGACTTCTATTTCCCTAATGATGAGTGATGTTGAGCGTCTTTTCATGTGTCAGCCATCTGGATGTCTTTGGAGAAGTGTCCATTCATGTCTTTTGCCCATTTTTTCACTGGGTTTATTTTTTTTGGGTGTTGAATTTGGTAAGTTCTTTATAGATTTTGGATACTCACCCTTTATTTGATATATCATTTGCAAATATCTTCTCCCATTCCATCACCTTTTAGTTTTGCTGATTGTTTCCTTTGCCATGCAGAAGCTTTTTATCTTGATGATGTCCCAGTAGTTAATTGCTTTTGTTTCCCTTGCCTCTGGAGTCATGTTGAGTGGGAAGTTGCTGCCTCTTAGGTCAAAGAGGTATTTGCTAGGATTTTGATGGCTTTCTGTCTTTCGTTTAGGTCTTTCTCTATTTTGAGTTTATTTTTGTGTATTGTGTAAGAAAGTGATCCAGGTTCATTTTTCTGCATGTCACTGTCCAGTTTTCCGAGCACCATTTTGCTGAAGAGACTGTCTTTATTGCATTGGATCTTCTTTCCTGCTTTGTGAAAGATTAGTTGGCCATATGTTTGTGCGCACATTTCTGGGTTCTCTATTCTTTTCCATTGATCTCTGTGTCTGGTTTTGTGCCACTACTATACTGCCTTGATTACAACTTAGTAATAGATCTTTAAGTTTGGAATTGTGATGCTCCAGCTTTTGTTTTCTTTTTCAGGATTGCTTTGGCTGTTTGGGGTCTTCTATGGTTCCATACAAATTTTAGGATTCTTTGTTCTAGCTCTGTGAAGAATGCTGGTGTTATTTTGATAGGGAGACACGGTGGTTTTTAAAAAGTGTGATGTTTAATTTTCACATACTTGAATTTTCCAGCTCTTCTTTTTCTAGTTTCATTCATTGTGATTTGAATACTAAAAACTGTTTTATCTTAAAACAAATTTTTTTTTAATGTTTGTTTATTTTGAGAGGGGGCAGGGGGAGAGAGAAAGAGGAAGAGATAGAATCCCAAGCAGGCTTTGCGCTGTCTGTGCTGAGCCCAATGGAAGGCCTGATGTCGTGTACTGTAAGATCATGACTTGAGCTGAAATCAAGAGTTAGAAGCTTAACCAAATGAGCCACCCAGACGCCCCATCTTTTTAAATTTATTAAGACTTGTTTTATGTGTGCCCAATATGTAATCTACCTTTGTAATACTTTTTGTCTACCATTCAGATTCTGGTTTGGTCAGTTGTCCCAATGATGTCCTTTATATCATTTTCTTTTTCCAGTGCAGGATCCATTTGGAGATCACATATTGCATTTAGTTGTCCTATCCTATTAATGTCCCTTAATCTGGAGCATTTCTTCAGGTTTTGTCATGGTGCTGACATTTTTGAAGGCTACAAAAACAAATTATTAGGTTGTTCCTTAGTTGTGTTTATCTGTTTCCTTATGATTAGATTCAGGTTGGGTAACCCAGTCTGTCTGCTACATAAGCAATGTATCTTGGTCAGTTGATCACATCTAGAGACAAATGATGTCTGTCTTCCCCTCACTGGCAATATTAATTTGATCACTATTCATTCAAGGTGTTATTTGGTTTCTTTGTGGTATAGTTACTGTTTGTTTTTGGTTTTTTTTTTTTTGGTAACTAATTAATAGTCATTGGGAGATACTTTGACATCATCCAAGCATGCTATTCCACATTATACTTTGCTCCTTGATTTAGCATCTATTGAGGATACTTGTCCAAACCAATTTTCACAAAATTGATATTTATCAACTGTACCATTTGTCATCCATCTCTAAGGAAGAGCCCTATATTCTTGGGCATTTGTTTATTTCATGGATTTATTATTAATTTTTTCTTAGTGTGTGAACAAGTAGGGAAGGGACAGAGGGAGAGAGAATCTTAAGCAGACTCTATACCCAATGCAGAGCCTGATGCAGGGCTCAAATCTTATGATCATGAGATCATGACCTGACCGGAAATCAGGAGTTGGACTCTTAACTGAGCCATCCAAGTTCCCCTCATGGATTTATTATTAATGTGGGTTCATGGATTTCCTATTTTACTCAGTGGTTTCTAATTCATTGTTAGCATTATTTGTTTTCATGCTCAAATTGCCTCTCTCTTAGTCAGTGGGAGTCCATTTAGGCTTGCTTCTGTGTCCTTTTGATATGAGAACCAAAGTGAAATTTATACTTTATGGGTAATGTGTTTTAGTTCTTGAAGAACTTTTTTCAACCTCAAAGTGATGAAGATTGTTTATGTTTTATAAAAGCTTATTTTGCCTTTTACATTTATGTTTAATTCTAGTTGGAATTAAAATTACACATAGTATGAAATAGAGGCTAGTTTCATTTTATTCAGCATGGTTACCTAGATTCTTTTATTGGAAAAAAAAAAAAAAAGTCCTTTCCTACTCCGCAGCACCACGTGTATCACGAACCAAGTGTCTGTATACAAGAGTGTTTCAGTGAGCTCTTCTGCTCTGTTTGCTTGTCCGTGTGCCAGTACCACACTGTCTTCATTACACTGGCTGCATAACAAATGCTGGCACAGCAAGTTGTCCCTCCTTATTCTTCTTCAAGTGACATGGGATATTCTTGGCTCTTTGCATTCCCACATTTTTTGCAACTTGGAGGCATAATTGTATCATGAACTGCACATATTTAAGTTGTGCAGTTTGAGTTTTGACATATGCATACAGTTGTGAAGCCATGACCATGGTCAAGATAATAAACATAGCCACCAACCCCCTAAAGTTTCCTCCTGTATTTCTGTAATCCATTTCTCCTACCTCTTAGCCCTGTCTTTAGGTAAACATTCATTTGCTTTCTATCACAATAAACCAATTTGCATTTTCTAGAATGTTGCATAAACAGAATCATACAAAATGACATTTTCCATGTATAAAACATACAAAAACTGTATACCTTTTTGGGGGGGGTGGAATGGGTGGATGCTAGCTCTTTTCGCTTGGGATAATTATTTTGAAATTCACCTGTTGATGGACATTGGGTTGTTTTCCAGTTTGTTACTGTTACAAATAATGCTTCTGTGAACATTTATTTATAAGTCTGTGTGGAATAGGGAAGAAAGACCTTTCTAGTAGCATTCCAAGCCAAGGATCCATAAAATAGACTGAATAAAACACACATAATAGTCTAAGGACTAATTCCTCAGTACACAAAAACAAATTTCCAATAGAAAAATGGGCAAAGAAAATGAACAGTGAGCTGAGAGAGATGACTCTAGTAAGATATTTACTGTAGAAATGCTTGTTATAGCAAAATACTGGACATATTCTAAATGACTTTTGGTAGGTGACAAATTATTATACGTATCCTACTATACTGATAGGGAATGGTTTTCAAGAAGATTCAAAACTGTGTAGAACACTGTCTGGAAAGAAAATAAAAGGACAGATTATCTGTCTATCTATCTATCTATCTATTACTCTTCACATATGTATGGATGTCTTTGTAAGGAGAGAAACTGATAGTAGTTGCCTTTGGGGAAGGAAATTAGAGGCCTGGAAATAAGGGCTTGGATATAGACTTATATTCTACTGTTCTTCTATTCTTTTTAAGTTTTTTACACTATACCTTTATCTTAAAAGTTTTTTATTGATTATTTTTGAGAAAGACCGAGTGCGAGTAGGGGAGGAGCAGACAAAGAGGGAGAGTCTCAAGCAGGTTCTGCGCTGTCAGTGCAGAGTTTGTTGTGGGGCTTGAACTCCTGAAGCTATGAGATCATGACCTGAGCTGAAATCAAGAGTCAGATGCTTAACCAACTGAGCCACTCAGGCGCCCCTCCCTTCATCTTTAAATTAGAAACTAAAAAGTCTGTCACCCTTTTGAAACACCAAAGCATTGATTATCATGGTCTTCAAATGGCTTCACTTATGATGGTTGGTTAATTTTAGGTAAACTGTATACTGTCACAGTGACTCAGTTTCCTCATTTTTAAATGGGGGTGATAATAGTACCTAGACTTTAAGGACAGAATCCCATGAAGTGCTTTAGAAAAATGGTGGTGCCCAGTAATCTCTGAATAAGGCCTCCTGTTAAGGTGTTTACAAATGAATGACCCTGAAGTGTTAGCCACATGGCTGATAATTTTGCTGAGACAAAACCGTGCAGTGAAGATTTTGTTAGTTGTGGTACCTGGCTGGCTCAGTTGGTAGAGCATACGACTCTTGATCTCCAGGTTCTGAGTTCAAGCCCCATGTTGGATGTAGAGATTACTGAAAAATAAAATATTTGGGGGAAAAAACAATTTTGTTGGTAGTGAGACAAGGAAACTTTGAGTCTTTAGTTTGGATAGGTATCTTTTAGTGACCTCCTAATCTGGTTCTGTCCCCACATCACTAACTTCTCTGCATTTGTCTTGGCTGTGTAAATTCTAAGGCTCCATGTAGCTCTGGTGTTCTGAGACTGATTCTTTTGGAACTCTGATTTTAGGACACCTCCTACCTATTCATCACTGGCCCGGATGTTGTGAAGTCTGTCACCAATGAGGATGTTACTCAGGAGGAGCTCGGTGGTGCCAGGACCCATACCACCATGTCAGGTTAGAGGCCTTGAGGCTCACCTTACTGTTTTTAAACACTGAGAAGCAGGCCCAAGAGAATAGTTATAATGTTTTATAAATATCACTTAATTGGCAGAATTTGAGAGGGCTGTGGTATGGTATATTTACTATAGATATAATAATAAAGATAGATTTAGGGGCGCCTGGGTGGCGCAGTCGGTTAAGCGTCCGACTTCAGCCAGGTCACGATCTCGCGGTCCGTGAGTTCGAGCCCCGCGTCAGGCTCTGGGCTGATGGCTCGGAGCCTGGAGCCTGTTTCCGATTCTGTGTCTCCCTCTCTCTCTGCCCCTCCCCCGTTCATGCTCTGTCTCTCTCTGTCCCAAAAATAAATAAAAAACGTTGAAAAAAAAAAAAATAAAGATAGATTTAGTACCTCAAATTAGTTAAAACAAAAACAGTTACTACTAAAGCTTTGATATTTAAAATTTTAAAAGTAACTGGAATGGTGGTTATAACATTTGACCTTTAAAAAAAATAGTGTGACTTAAAAAAAAAATTTTTTTTTATGTTTATTTATTTTTGACACAGAGAGAGAGAGAGAGAGCGAGCGTGCATGAGCAGGGGAGGGGCAGAGAGAGAGGGAGACACAGAATCCGAAGCAGGGTCGAGGCTCTGAGCTGTCAGCACAGAGCCCGACGCGAGGCTTGAACTCACAGACCGTGGGATCATGACCTGAGCCGAAGTCGGACGATCAACCAACTGAGCCACCCAGGCGCCCCTAGTGTGACTTTTTTTAATCTAAAGTTGGGTATGTCTGAGATGGCAGTGTTACCAATTGCTTTTGGTCAGGTACAGTCATAATGTGATGGTCATGGCCCACATTTTCACCTCTTTGGGGTTATGTGTTACCCATGCTGAATTCAAAATGTGTAAAGATTATTCTGTATGTGGGCGTTGAAACAAAGGGTATTGTTTATATAGAGTGGCATAGAATTGGGTGCAGGGAATGAACCTGACATTAATGAAGACATTTGTTGTTAGAGTGATATTTGGAATTTCATATTTTCTTGGAAGAAGACACCAAGTTGCGTAAGGATTGTCTATGACACCAGAAGCAGTATAACTGAAGGCAGGAGAAATTGCCTCTTGGAAAGATTTCAAAGCAGTGAGAAGCCGGTGTGACCAATTTATACATTTCCTCTCCCACCTCAGGTTGGCATCAACTTTGACTCATTCCTTTCCCTCAGCCGTCAGCTCTGTTTAGCAGTCTCCAGCACACAGCTAGAATCAGAACCTTCTCATTGCTGATTCTCCCACAGCTGGTCCTCTCACTCTTGTCTCAGGGCTTAAATGGCAGCAGTATTTTTTATTTATTTTTAGAGAGTGTGAGCGGGGGAGAGGAGCAGAGAGAGAGAGAAAATCTTAAGCAGGCTCCATGCTCAGTGCAGAGTCTGATGCAGGGCTTGATCTCACGACTGTGAGATCATGACCTGAGCTGAAATCAAGAGTCGGACTCTGAACTGACTGAGCCACCCAGGCACCCCAGATTTTTTTTTTTTTTCACTGGGATCTAAAATAATGTTAAGTATTGGTGACATCTGAGGTATTCACCTGTATATCTCCAGAGCAAGACCTATACATATTATTTTCTTTTTAAAACAGCTTTATTGAGGTACAGTTTACATTTTATATTTGTGACATACTCATTTAAATTATGTAATTCAATGATTTTATGTGCTTAGTGTTTTTCAGTTATCACCACAACTTTAGAACCTTTTATTGCCCCTCAAAGCCCTGCATCCATTAGCATATGCTCCCCATATTCCCCCAAATAGTCTACCTCTAGGCAGTCACTGATCTACCTTCTATTCCTTTGTCTAGGAGTCATGTGATAATGGTCTTCTGTGAGTGGTTTTTTATATCTAGCATAACATTTTTAAGGTTAATCCATGTTGCAGCATGGATCAGTACCTCATTTTTATTGCTGGATATTATTTCAGAGTAGGAATATACCACCTTTTATTCATTCATCAGTTAAACACTTGGATTGCTTCCACATTTTGGCTGTCGTGAACATGCTGCTGTAAACATTCATGTACAAGTTTTGTGTGACATGTTTTTGTTTCCCTTGGAGTGGAGTTTCTAGGTCAAATGGTAACTCTCCCTTTTTGAGGAACTACCATGCTGTCCTTTAAAGTGGCCTCACCAATTTATAAGTATTTCTTGAATAAAAGAATTCTGTGTTGAACACGAAACATTCATTCAGCATATATTCATTGAGTGCCTGTGTGTCAAGCATTATTCTATGTGCTAGGAATACCTTTGTGAAAGAAACAAAGATCCCTGCCCATATGGGGTTATATTCTAGTACAGGATGTAGACCGTAAATAAACTTAAAATAAGGACATTGTATAGTATGGTAGAAGGTAATCTGTGCTCTGGAAAAGTAGAACAGGGCCTGGGGTTGCTGTAGTTTGAAATAGGGTGGTAAGAGCAGGCTGCACTGTGAGGGTAACAGTTGAGCAGATCTGAAGGAGTTAACTGCATGAACACCAAAGGGAGAAACGCTGCAGGCAGAGGGGATAGGCAATGCAAAGGCCCTGAGGAAGGGAAGTGGCTGGCATGTTGAGTGAACAGCAAGAGGGTGTTTGGAGACATGGCATAATCTGGCTTAAAAAGCCCAGTTTGGCTGCTGTGAGAAGAGATGGTAGGGGAAATGGTGGAAGCAGGGATTCTGGGAGAGAGTTTCTGGCCCTACTTTGTCACGTCTGTGGCGTTATTTGGCCGTTCTGTGATTTCAGAGTATTCTTGAGGAATGATGGCTTCATTCCTCACTAGGGCAGGTGGTTCCCCACCTTCCCCTCCACCGTTGCTGAGTACCATGACATTATGTGCCAACCATTATTCTTTTATTTTTTTGTTTTTCAGCTGTATTGAAAGCTAAGTGACCTGTAGTGAGGTGTAATTCTTGATGTGGGACTATAGTGGTTTAAGATGGGCCTGTTCTCTACCCTGTTACAGCTGATATTCTAGAGGAGATGTCATGCAGGAAACAAGGAAATGGACAGACCAGTGCTGCAGGGAAGGGTATGAAGAGAGCTCCCACAAGGATGGGGAGGCACATGAGGGCTGCAGGGAATAAAGAAAGGAGTGACCCTGCAGAGGTGTGGGTACAGAGCAGAGGGAACAGATTGCATAAATTGAAGGTCGGCCTGAAGATGTGTGGTATTCCTTCCTCACAGAGGTGTTACTACAGTCTCCTGCCAACATGCACTAGGAGTGGCAGGTGGACATGAAACAGCATCTGTGGGCTGACAGGTGTCTAGGCCTATTATAGCCCCTCTGTTTTTTTCAGGTGTTGCCCACAGAGCTTTTGAAAATGATGTTGATGCCTTGTGTAATCTCCGGGAGTTCTTCAACTATCTGCCCCTCAGCAACCAGGACCCAGCTCCCATCCGTGAATGCCATGATCCCAGGTGAGTTACAGGCCAGGGCACCAACTCTTGTTGTGCAGGTTGACTTACCCTTTTCTAGCTCCTCTGCCCTGGCAGCACCTCCAGGCTCTGCCCTATTGGGCAGCTTGGAGTGGATTATGGAGTGGAGCCAGTGAGGCTCCTAGGTGTTGGCATGGTGGTGGCATGTCTGGGTACAGGAGCAAAGAAAGGAAGAATTTTATTTGTATTCATTTTTTTTCCTCTCTGTAACATCTGAAAAATAACTTGGGAGTAAAAAGTGCCCCCACTCCCAGTTCTATAAGTCTTGATTTGTCCAGAATTGGAAATATTTTTTGTTCTGACATGAAATGTGAAATGATGTAGACAGCATGCCCTTTTGAAAATGTGCTTATGCCCACCTGCATGTGGCCAGAGGCCCGGGCAGTCCAGGGGAAGGTGTATTGTTGGCCACCTAGTAAACACTTTCTCTCCTTATTATTGGGGCCACTGCCTCATGGGGTTACATCATCAAGTGAGCCAGAGGCTCATTTGGGGAACTATTATTCCAGATCTCTGGCTGTTTTCTTCTCCATTCTGTTTCCATTCTGAGATTCAAACTTCAGACTCCAACTACTTCAAACTCACTTGGCCTGGACTTTGTTTTGCAGAAAAAATTTAGAATTCTGTCTCCTAGTAAGAAGCCATTTTTAGACACTATTCTGTGGAATGGACCTGAGCTTCCACATGCCTCAGCCCCACTCTTCAGGGGACCTAACCAGTGGTATATTATGTGTAGACTTGAAAAGGAAGGTGGTCATAGGCCCAGAACGATGGACACAGCATCCTTTTCTGAGCAACTGTACTATTTGGGATTCTTGAAAAATTTACGACATCATTTGAAGGTATTAGGGCCCAGGGGCTTAGGAATGACTGAATAGCCTGCTTAGCTCCAGTCATATCTCCTCTCCATTGATCCAAGAGTAGCTGTATGTATAAGTTGCAAATGAAAAATAAGGGAGGACTTTTCTGGTAGGGCTGTACCCAGTATCCCCCTATGTGGAGTTCTCTGGGAAGTTGGGCTTGAGGCATGTGGCTTTTACCAAAGTCAAACCTCAGCCCAGGTGCACATGTCAGGGCCAGAACAGTCCCTGCCTGCCTGCATGAGCAGGAGAGGATGAGAGCATGTGGGAGAGTGACACATTGCTGCTGAGCCCTCCTGTGGTGTGGGTGTGGGCCCTGTCAGGCTCTCTGCTCAGCCACAAAGGTGCATGAGGAAGCAGAACGCCATGAGCCTGGGTGACTAGTTAGTCCTCAGTGATTCTCCCCACCAGGGGGGCTGCAGTTTTACTTTTTTAATATTTAGTTTTTAAAAATTAAATGTACTGTATCTCATTTTTTTATTGAGAGAAAGAAAGTATGAGCACAAGAGAGGAAGGGCAGAAAGAGAGGGAGGGAGAGAACCTTAAGCAGGCTCTGTGCTCAGAGCAGAGCCTGACATGGGACTTGGATCTCATGAGTTCATGACCTTAGCTGAAATTAAGAGTCAGATGCTTAAACGACTGAGCCACTCAGGCACCCCAGTTTTGCTTTTTTAAAAAGGAGCTTTAGCAGGTTTATTTTCCAACAGGGAATATGAACCCACAATGTTGAGTAACAGAACTCTGCTTTTGCATTTCCAAGTCCTTGTTCTTTTATTTTCAGTGTCTCAGAAAGTGAGAGTAGGACTTGCTAGAACAGTGTCTTGTTCACTACAGTGTCCTGTAGTGCCCCATACTGTACCTGGAATGTAGGAGGTATTCAGAGGGGATAAATGAAGGAACCACATTCAGGAGAATAAGCTCGTTTCTTCCCTCTGAATGAAAACAAAGATCTTTTGGGTTAATATCAAACTCCTTTCAGTTTGATATGGTGGTAAGAAAGGAATGCATCTTTTGGGACTACTTTGCAAGCCCAGCAGGGACAGAATCAGCTCTGCTCCCACGTTACTCCCATCCCCCAGCCACAGAAGGCAAATGGCTCTTCCTGTGTTGATTGTATCTGCTTCTTTTTCTGTCCAAAGTGACCGTATGGTTCCTGAGCTTGACACAATTGTCCCCTTGGAATCGACCAAAGCCTACAACATGGTGGACATCATACACTCTGTAAGTGCCACATCTGCTGGTTTTGTCTGTGCTAGCTCAGCCACATCCATGGTCCTGTGCTTTGGCATATGGAGGAAATGCCAAATCCACAGGCTTTAACATTGGGCAACAGAGGCAGAGCATGGGTTGGGCACAGAACAGGGGCCACTTGTTAGTGTGTTCTAGGAAGAAATAGTGGCGGTAGCCTTTCTACTGCTTCTCCTGGACCTGAGGGGTGGGGGTAGGAGGAGCCACTTGGGTCAGGAGGTCTCATGGGTCTTTAGACAGCACTGTGAGGTGCAGGGAGAAGAGTCGATGACCCCAAAGTCTGGAGTCGAAACCAGGGAGTCTTTTTGTTAGGTATCTTTGGAATCTTATGCCTAGAGGGCATTTGTTTCTCTAGAGATACACAAGGTATCCTTTGACAAGTTAGATGGGGAATGTGTGGTTCTGAGGATGATAAGAGTCATTTGTACCACCTTTTTCTTGGTGTGGCAGATTCCCGGATCATTAAGTGAAACAGTGTTGGGGCAAGCTGGGACATGGCCACTGTCTCCTGCACATTCTTAGGTGCATGCTGTGCTCTCAGCAGTCCTTGCTTGATGTGCCCAAGAGCCATCTGTGTTCCAACTTTTCCCAGACTTACGGCTCTCCCAGTGACCTATTCCTTCTCCTGTATTTTGGGGAACCAGCATGAGCCAGCAGCAGTGGCCAGATTCAGCTCCTCCTCATTGCTCAGTTCTTCAGCCTGTTGAGCACCATTTGAGCTGTGAAAAATATACCTCGCTAAGAGCATGCCCTTCTCTGACCTCAGCCTTCAGGACTCTCCATATCTGCATACTTGCCCCTGTCTCCCTCCCACTGCCTCTGCTCCCTGACTCCAGTTCCACTCTTCCCATTCCTCTGGAGCCCCTAGTCCTCCTGGCCTCTACCTTTTTGGTCCAGCTTGGATTCTGCCATTCTGCCGGATACTAATGACCAGGCACTGTTCTCAGTGCTGTAACTATAGGACACCATGAAGGGTAAAATCCCTGCCTCAGGAACTTCACTGTGTGATTGAGAGAGATGGAGAGCAAAAGTATACATGGCATTGGTAGTTTTAAGTCCAAGAAAAGTTTTAAGTTTAAAGAAGGTAAAATAGGGTCTCTGTCATCAGGTCCCCTGATTCTCCTTTTGCTGCATCCCACTGTCCTTCCATGTCTCCCCAGACTTACAGAATGAGGTTCCTCTACCTGAACTTCTGACATCATCCTTCCCCATCTGGGGTCTTACTTGCCTGATTGATTTGTATAAATCTCTTAACTTTTTCTCCCTTTAACTTGTCCCACTAGCAAAACCCCCTCTTAACCCATATCTGTGTTTAATTGCTGTCCAAGTCTTTTTCTTCCCTTTCATTTAAACCTCTTTTGTCTCTTTTCCTCCTCACTGGAATTTGGCCTTTGGTTGTCTCCCTCTCTAGCTACATGCATATCATTGCAAATGGCAAGGTTTCATTCTTTTTCATGACTGAATAATATTCCAGTGTGTGTGTGTGTGTGTGTGTGTGTGTGCGCGTGTGTGTGCGCGCGCGCGCACGCATGTGTGTGTGTACACACACACATTTCTTTATTCATCTATTGATGGGTTGCTTCCATATCTTGGCTAATGTAAATAATGCTGCTATAAACATAAGGGTACATGTATTCCTTTGAATTAGCGTTTTATGTTTTTGGGGTAAATACCCAATAGTGCGATTGCTGGATTGTAGGGTAGTTCTATTTTTAACTTTTTGAGGAACCTCCATACCGTTTTCTTTTCTTTCTTTTTTTTTTTTTTTTAATTTTTTTCTTAACGTTTATTTATTTTTGAGACAGAGAGAGAAAGAGCATGAACAGGGGAGGGGCAGAGAGAGAGGGAGACACAGAATCTGAAGCAGGCTCCAGGCTCTGAGCTGTCAGCACAGAGCCCGACGCGGGGCTCAAACTCACGGACCGCGAAATCGTGACCTGAGCCGAAGTCGGCGGCTTAACTGACTGAGCCACCCAGGCACCCCTCCATACCGTTTTCCATAGTGGCTGCACCACTTTGTATTCCCACTGAGTGCACACGAGGGTTCCTTTTTCTTTTTTTTTTTTTAATTTTTTTTTTAACCTTTATTTATTTTTGAGACAGAGGGAGACAGAGCATGAACGGGGGAGGGTCAGAGAGAGGGAGACACAGAATCTGAAACAGGCTCCAGGCTCTGAGCTGTCATCACAGAGCCCGACGCGGGGCTCGAACTCACGGACCGTGAGATCATGACAGAATAGGCCAAAACCATACCAAGAGACTTAAGTGAAATGGATATAACTAATATGCCTGATAGAGAATGTAAAGTCATGATAAAGATACTCACCAAACTTGAGAAAAGAGTAGAGGACATCAGACCCTTAACAAAGAGATAAGGACTAGGGGCATCTGGGTGGCTTAGTCAGTTAAGTGTCTGACTCTTGATTTTGATCAGGTTATCAACTCATGGTTTGGGAGTCTGAGCCCCTCATTGGGCTCTAAGCTGACAGTGCAGAGCCTGCTTGGGATTTTCTCTCTCTCCCCATTGCTCTCTGCCCCTCCCCCACTCATGCTTGTGCTCTCTCAACATAAATTTTTTAAAAACTTTAAAAACACAAAGATATAAAGACTGAATCAGAGATTATGAACACAATAAGTGAAATTAAAAATAAACTTGATGGAGTAAATAGACTGGATAAAGGAAGGAATTAATGATGTGGAAGACAGAGTAATGGAAAGTAACCATGCTGAATAAATGAAAGGAAAAAAATTATGCAAATTGAAAACAGTCTGAGATCTCGGTGACTCAATCAAGCATAATCATATCTGCATTATAGATCCACAAGAAGAGACAAAGCAGGCAGAAAATTTATTTGAAGAAGTAATAGCTAAAAACACTAATCTTGGGAAAGAAACAGATATCCAGATGCAAAAGGTACAGAGAGCACCCCCTGCCCCCAAAAATCAACACAAGGCAGTCCACACCAAGACACACAGTAATTAAAATGGCAAAAGCAGTGCAATGAAAAATTTTTAAAAGCACCAAGAGGAAAAAAAAATAGTTACATATAAGGGGAAACCCCATAACATCAGTGGATTTTTAAGGAAAAACTGCAGACCAGAAGGAAGTGGCATGACATACAAAGTGCTGAAAGAGAAAAATCTGCAGCCAAGAATATGCTATCCAGCAAGGCCATCACTCAGAATAGAAGGAGAGATAAAGAGTTTCCCAGACAAACAAATACTAAAGGAGTTCATGACTACTAAAGCAGCCCTGCAAGAAATATAAGAGGACTCTTTGAGTGGCAAAGAGACCATACGTCTCGAAAGTATAAAAAGTGAAATACTAGCAATCTGAATCCAACAATACATTAAAAAAAAAAAATCAAACACCATGATGAGGTGGGATTTATTCCTGGGCTACAACAGTGGTTTAACATTTGCAAAACAATCAATAAAAGAAAGGATAAAAACCATATGAGCATTTCAATAGATGCAGAAAAAACATTTGACAAAGTACATGCATGATAAAAGCCCTTGACAAAGTAGTTTCAGAGGGAACATACCTCAACATAATAAAGGCCTCATATAAAAACCCACAGCTAACATCATACCCAATGGGAAAACATGGAGAGCTTTTCCCTTAAGGTCAGGAACAAACAGGGATGTCCACTCTCACCACTTTTATTCAACATAGTACTGGAAGTGCTAGCCACAGCAATTAGACATCTAAATAAGTAAGTAAATAAATAAATAAATAAAATCCAAATTGGGAAGGAAGTAAACTTTCACTATTTGCAGATGACATGATACTATATATAGAAAACTCTGAAGACTCCACCAAAATCTACCACAATTGATAAACAATTTCAGTAAAGTCACAGGATTCAACATCAACATACAGAAATCTGATGCATTTCTACACACTGATAATGACACAGCAGAAAGTGAAATTAAGAAATTAATCCCATTTACAATTGCACCAAAACCAATAAAATATCTAGGAATAAACTTAACCAAAGAGGTAAAAGACCTGTACTCTGAAGGAAATTCAAGAGGACACAAAGAAATGGAAAGACATTCCATGCTCATAGATTATAAGAATATTGCTAAAATGTCTATACTACTCAAAGCAGTCTACAGATTTAATGCAATCCCTATCAAAATACCAACAGCATTTTCACCAAACTAGAACAATACTAAAATTTGTATGGAACCACAGAAGATATCCAAATAGCCAAAACAATCTTGAAAAAGAAAAAAAACTGGAGATGATACCATTCCAGACTTGTCATTATATTACAAAGTTGTAGTAACACCAGCTGTCATATGGTATATAAAAATAGACATATAGGTCAATGGAACAGAATAGAAAACCCCGAAATAAACCCACAATATAGTCAATTAATCTTCGATAAAGGAGGAATGAATATGCAATGGGAAAGACAGTCTCTTCAACAAATGGTATTGGGAAAACCAGACAACTATATGCAAAAGAATGAAAGTGGACCACTTTCTTACACCATACGCAAAAATAAACTCAAAATGGATTAAAACCTAAATAGGAGACCAGAAACCTTAAAAATCCTAAGAGAGAACACAGGCAGTAGTGTCTCTGACATTGGCCATACCAACCAACGTTTTTCTAGATAGATCTCCTGAGGTAAGGGAAACAAAAGCAAAAATAAACTATTGGGACTATATCAAAATGAAAAGCTTCTTCACAGTGAAGGAAACAATCAACAAAACCAAAAGGCAACCTACTGAATAGAAGATATTTGCAAATGACATATCTGATAAAGCTAAAGTTTGCAGCCCAGCATACCAAAGAGGCAAGAGCAACAGAGTTCCTGAGAGCTTCAGCGGATTCCTCTTGAATCTTTTCCCAACTGTACTGAGATATAATTAACATATAATACTGTGTATTATATACAGCCTGACGCGGGGCTTGAACTCACGGACCGCGAGATCCTGACCTGAGCTGAAGTCGGACGCTTAACCGACTGAGCCACCCAGGCGCCCCTGATTTTATCTTTTTTTCGTGTAAACAAAGCTATGACTGGTTTCTATTTTAATTTTTGTTCTTGTTTACCTGTTTCTTCTTAAATCAAGGAAGTATTGATTATCTTTTAAATGCTTTCAGCATTTATGGAAATGATCTTTTTCCCCCTAGATCTATTTATGAATTTATCTTAATAGATCTACTAATATTAAACTCTTCTTATATTCCTGAGTAAAAGGAATTTGATATTTTGTTAATATCTTATTTTGGATATTTGCATCAATGTCATGTGATAATGAGCTGATTTGCTGATTTTTTTTGAGGTATTTAAAAATTTTTTTTATGTTTATTCATTTTTGAAAGAGAGAGACAGAGCACAAGCAGGGGTGGGGTGGAGAGAAAGAGGGATGCAGAATCTGAAGCAGGCTCCAGGCCCTGAGCTGTCAGCACCAGAGCCCGACGTGGGGCTCAAACTCACGAACCGCGAGATCATGACCTGAGCCAAAGTCGGATGCTCAACTGACTGAGCCACCCAGGCGCCCCATTTTTTGATGTATTTTAAACTTAGGTTTTTTGGTATCCATGGTGTGCTTATTTCATGTATTAGTCTGTTAGCGCTGCCATAACAAAATACCAGAGACTGGATTGCTTAAACAACAGAAATTAATTTTCTCATATTTCTGGAGGCTAGAAATCCAAGACCAAATTAACAACAGGCTTAATTTCTGGCGAGGCTTGTCTTCCTGGGGGTGTAGATGGCTTTCTTCTTGCTGTTTCCTGTTGTAGCCTTTCTTCTGTGTGTGTGAGGAAAGAACTCTCTGGTGTCTCTTTCTCTTAAAAAGATACCAGTTCTGTCATATTAGGACACCACCCTTATGACTTCATTTAAATAACTTTATCTCCTTAAAGGCTCTCTTACCAAATACAGTCACATTGGGGGTTAGGCTTCAACCTATGAATTTGGAATGGTGAGAACACAATTAAGTTCATTAAGTGTTCTAAAAGAATTTGCAGATTTTCTATGTTCTAATAATTTAAATGGCATTGGGATTATCTGCTCTTAAAAGATACGGTAGAGGTTCTCTTGTGAAATTGTCAGGACCTAGTGTCTTCTGTGTCAGGGAGGAGTGGCTTTTTGATAACTTCCTCTAGTCTTTAATGTTAATGGCTCTTTAAACTTTACCTTTGGGATCAGATGAGGTAAATTTGTTAAAAAAAATTATCTATTTCTTCTAGGTATTCCATTTTATCTGCATAGGGTTTTGCACTGTAGTCTCACAAGTTTAATGAAATCTATTACAGTGGTTTTCTCTGATATTTCTTGTTTTAGCTTTTTTTTTTTTTAAGTGGGGTACGGTTAACACAATGTTACATTAATTTCAGGTGTAGAACATAATGAGTTGACAACTCTGTACACTATGCTGTGCTAATAACCACATGTGTAGCTGCCATCTGTCACTATAGAATGCTGTTCCAATACCTTTGACTGTATTTCCTCTGCTGTACCTTTCATCCCCATGAATTATTCATTCCACAACTGGAAACCTATACCTCCCATTTGCCTTCACCCATTTGGCCCATTACTTACACCCCTCCCCTCTGGCAACTACCAGGTCTTTGTATTTATAGGTCTGTTTCTGATTTTTGTTTGTTTTGCTTTTTGGATTCCACATATAAATGAAATCCTATGGTATTTGACTTTGTCTGACTTAAGTCACTTTCTAGGTCCACCTATATTATCACAAATAGCAAGGTCTTTCATTCTTTTTTTTAATATTTTGAGAGAGAGAGAGAGAGACGGGGGTGGGGGAGAAGAGAGGGAGAGGGAGAGAGAGAGAGAGAGAGAGAGAGAGAGAGAGAGAGAGAATATCTTAAGCAGGCTTTATGCTGTCAGTGCAGAGTCTGACGTGGGGCTCGGTCTCACGAACCATGAGATCATGACCTGAGCTGAAATCAAGAGTCAAATGCTTAACTGACTGAGTCACCCAGGTGTCCCTGGAACATAAGGTATTTCTATTTTTAATTTTTTGAGGAACCTCTATACAGTTTTCCACAGTGGCTGCACCAGTTTACTTTTTCATCAACAGTACAAAAGTGTTCCTTTTTCTCTGTATCCTTGCCAACACTTGTTATTTCTTGTCTTCTTGCTACTATCCATTCTAACAGATGTGAAGTGATATCTCATTGTGGAAATGATTTACATTTCCCTGATGAGTGAAGTTGAGCATCTTTTCATGTGTCTGTTAAGTCTGTATGTCTTCCTGGAAAAATGTCTATTCAGATCTCTTTTTTAATTGGATTGATAGGTTTCTTGGTGTGGAGTCAAAGAAGTTCTTTCTACAGTTTGGATATTAACCCCTTGTTGGATATATCATTTGCAAATGTCTTTTCCCATTCAGTAGGTTGCCTTTTATTTCTGTTGATGGTTACTCTTGCTGTGCAAAAGCTTTCTTATTTTGGTATAGTCCCAGTAGTTTATTTTTGTTTTCCTTGCCTGAGGAGACACATCTAGACAAATGTTGCTAAGGCTGATGTCAAAGAAATTACTGGCTATGTTTTCTTCTAGTAGTTCCTTATTTTCAGGTCTCATATTTAGTTCTTTATTTAAGTTTATTTTTGTCTATGATGTAAAAAAGTGGTTGAGTTTCATTCTTTTGGATGTAACTGTTGAGTTTTCCCAGTGCCATTTATTGAAGAGACTGTCTTTTCCCCATTTATTGCATAAGTGAGAGTTTATTTTTGGACTTTGTATTCTTCCATTGATCTATGTGTCTGTTTTTGTGCCAGTACCATCCTGCTTTGCTTATTATAGTTATGTAATACAGTTTGAAATCTGGGATTGTGTTACTCCCAACTTTGTTCTTTTTTTCCCAAGATTGTTTTGGCTATGTTTAATATGAATTTTAGGATAATTTATTCTAGTATTGTGAAACATACAATTGGTATCTTTGATAGGGATTGAATTGAAACTGTAGATTGCTTTGGGTAATGTGGGTATTGTAACGATAGTAATTTTTCCAGTCCATGAGCATAGAATACCTTTCTATTTGTTTGTGTCATCTTTAGTTTCTTTCATCCGTGGTTTATTTATTTGTTTATTTTTAATGTTTGTTTATTTTTGAGGAACAGAGCACGGGTGGGGGAGGGACAGAGAGAGTGAGAGAAGGAGGCATAGAATCCAAAGCAGGCTCCAGACTCTGAGTTGTTAGCACAGTGCTGGATGCGGGGGTCAAACCTACAAACCATGAGAACATTACCAGAACCTAGTTGGATGCTTAACTGACTGAGCCACCCAGGTGCCCCATCATCTTTTATCAGTGTTTTAGTTTGCAGGGTACTGGTCTTTCACCTACTTGCTAAGTTCGTTCTTGTGTATTTTATTCTTTTTGGTGCAGTTATAAATGGAATTTTCTTAATTTCTCTGCTACTTTGTTACTAGTATATAGAAATACAAGAGATTTCTTTGTATTTTGCATCCTGTGACTGCTGAATTCATTTATTCTAATAGTATTTCAATGGAGTCTTTAGGATATTCTATGTGTAATATCATTTCAGCTGCAAATAATGACATTTCACTTCTTCCTTATAATTTTGATGCCTTATATTTCTTGTCTGATTGCTGTGGCTAGTACTTTCAATACTATGTTGAATAAAAATGAGAGTGTAGATTTCCAACTTGTACCTGATCTTAAAAAACTCTCAGTTTTTCTCCATTGAGTATGATGTTAGCTGTGGGTTTTTCTTGTATGGGTTTTATTATGTTGAGGTATGTTCCCTCTAAACTCATTTTCTTGGGTGCCTGGGTGGTTCACTTGGTTGGGAGGCTGACTCTTGATTTTTGGCTCAGGTCATGATATCACAGGCGTGAGTTCAAGCCCTTCAGTGGGCTTTGTGCTCACAGTGTGAAGCCCGCTTTGGATTCTCTGTCCCCCTCTTTCTGCCCCTGCCTGGCTCATGCTCGCTTGCCCTCCCTCCCTCCTTTGCCCCCTCTCTCAAAAATAAATAAACGTTAAAATTTTTTTAAACTAATTTTCTGGAGTTAAAAATTTTTTTTCAAATGTTTAAATTCTAGTTAGTTGACATACAGTGCAATGTGGTTTCATGGGTAGAATTCAGTGATCGATCAAATATATACAACATCCAGTGCTCATCATAACAAGTACCCTCCTTAATACCCATCACCCATCTAGCCCATCCCCCATTCACCTCCCTCCATCAACCCTCGGTTTGTCTCTATTGTTAAGAGTCTTTTTTGGTTTGTTTCCCCTCTCTCTTTTCTCCCCACTCTCATATGTTCATCTCTTTGGTTTCTTAAATTCCACATATGAGTGAAATCATATGGTATTTATCTTTCTCTGACTTATTTTGCTTAGCATAATATACTCTAGCTCCATCCATGTTGTTGCAGATGGCAAGATTTCACCCTTTGTGATGGCTGAGTAATATTCTATTGTGAATATATACCTTATCTTCTTTATCCTTCATCAGTCTGTGGACATTTGGGCTCTCTCCATAGTTTGGCAGTTGATAATGCAGCTATAAACATTGGGGTGCATGTTATTACTCCTTTGAATCCATATTTTTATACCTTTTGGGTAAATACCTAGCAGTACAACTGCTGGATCTTAGGGTAGTTCTATTTTTAACTTTCTGAGGAACTTCCATACTGTTTTCCACAGTGGCTGCACCAGTTTGCATTCCCACCAACAGTGCAAGAGGGTTCCTGTTTCTCCACATCGTTGCCAACACCTGTTTCTTGTGTTAATTTTAACCATTCTGACAGGTGTGAGATTGATCTCATGGTTTTGATTTGTATTTCCTGGATTATGAATGATGTTGAGTATCTTTTCATGTGTCCATTAGCCATCTGGATGTCTTCTTTGGAGAAGTGTCTATTCATGTCTTTTGCCCATTTCTTAACTGGGTTATTTGTTTTCTTGGGTGTTGAGTTTGATAAGTTCTTTATAGATTTTGGATACTAACGCTTTATCAGATATGTTGTTTGCAAATATCTTCTCCCATTCCATAGGCTGCTTTTCAGTTTTTGAGTTTTCATCATGAACAGATGTCTAATTTTGTCAAATAGTTTTTCTGCATCTATTGAGATGATCATATAATTTTGTCCTTCATCTTGTTAATATGATGTATCATGTTACTGATTTTGTGAATATTGAACCATTGTTTCCCCAGAATAAATCTCACTTGATCGTGGTGAGTGATCTAGTTAAAATAATGTATTGTTTAATGAAGTTTCCTAATATTTTGTTGAGGATTTTTGCATTGATGTTGATCAGGGGTATTGGCCTGTGGTTTTCTTTTTTTGTGAAGTGTTTGTCTGGCTTTGGTATGACAGTATGGTATGGTATGGATCAGTATGGTAATACTGGCTGCATAAAATGTCATTTGGAAGCTTTCCTCTTTTTTTTTTTGTACTTTGTGGAAAATAGGTATTAAGTAAAAAAATTTTTTTAATCTTTATTTTGGAGAGAGAGAGAGAGAGAGAGCGAGCGAGCACATGGGGAAGGGGCAGAGAGAAAAGGGGGACAGAAGATTCAAAGCAGGATCCATGCTGACAGCAGCGAGCCTGATGCAGGGCTTGAACTCATGAACTGCAAGATCATGAACTGAGCTAAAGTCAGATGCTTAACTGACTGAGCCACCCAGGTGCCCCAGTATTAATTCTTTAAATGTTTGGTAGAATTCACTTGTCAATCCATTTGGTACTGGGCTTGTGTTAGGGCTTTTTGATTATGAATTGTTTTGATACTAGTAATTAATCTGTTCAAATTCTCAATTTCTTCCTGATCCAGTTTTGAAAGGTTGTATGTTTCTAGGAATTTACCCATGTTTTCTACGTTATCCAATTTGTTGGTGTATAATTTTTCCTAGTAGTCTCTTAAAATACTTTGTATTTCCATGGCATGGGTTGTTACTTATTTTTTATTTTATTTCTTTGGGTCCTCTTTTTTTCTTTTTCCTTCATGACTCTGGCTAAGGTTAACCTCTTTTATATTTTCAAAGAACCAGTTTTTGGTTTCAGTGATCTTTTCTATTTTTTTTTTTAAGTCTCCATTTCTTTCTGTCTGATCTTTTATAATTTTTTTCTTTCACTTATACCACTGGAATAGATCAGACAGAAAATCAATAAGGAAACAGTAGCCTTAAATGATACATAAAAATACACATATATAGTATATTTCATCCAAATACAGAATACACATGCTTTTCAAGTGCACATGAAACATTCTTATCTTAAATTCTTTTTTTTTTTTTTTTTTTACGTTTGTTTATTTTGAGAGAGAGTGCGAGTGAGGGAGGGGAGAGAGAGTCCCAAGCAGGCTCTGCATTGTCAGCATGGAGCCTGATGTGGGGTTCGATCTCACAAACTGTGAGATCATGACCTGAGCCAAAGTCGGATGCTTAACTGACTGAACCACCCAGGTGCCCCCTCAAGTGCCCATGAAACATTCTTAAGGAGAGATCATATGTTAGGTCACCAAATAAATCTCAATAAATTTAACGAGACTGAAATGTCATTCATCTTTTCCAACCACCACAGTATGAAACCAGAAATCAATTACTGGGGTGAGGTGGGAGGAACAAAAACTATAAACAAATGGAGGCTAAACAACATGCTACTAAAAAAATCAGTAAGTCAACAAGAAAACCAAAGATAAAATAAAAAAATACATTAAGAAAACTGAAAATACAATGGTCCAAAGCCTTTGTGACATAGCAAAAGCAGTTCTAAGAGGGAAATTTATAGGGATATAGTCCTACCTCAGGAATCAGAAAAATCTCAAATAAACACTATAACCCTAGGCATAAAGGAGCTAAAAAAAAAAAAAAAAAAAAAAAAAAAAAAAAAAAAAATGAACAAAGCCCAAAGTTAGTAGAAGGAAAAAAATGATAAAGATCAGATAGAAATAATTGGAGACTTAAAACAGAAAAGATCACTGAAAACAATAGCTGGTTCTTTGAATAGATCGATAAAATAGGTAAACCTTAGCCAGAGTCATGAAAGAAAAAGAAAAGAGACAAAAGGCCCTTACATAATGTTAAAGAGACCAATCCAACAAGAAAATATAACAATTATAAATATCTATGCACCCAACCCTGGAGCACCTAAATACATAAAAGCAAATGTTAACAGACATAAAGAAATTGACAGTTATGGTAATAGCAAGGAAATTTAATACCCCACTTACACCAGTGGAATACATCATCTAGACAGAAAATCAATAAGCAAATGTGAATATTGCCTTAAATGATAAAAAATAGACATATATAGAACATTTCATCCAAAAACAGAATACACATTTTTTTCAAGTGCACATACTGCTCCCTTCTGTCTACAAAGTTGGAATCCTACTATTTCCACTATTAATGTTTTAGTAGAGATATTAGCCAATGCAATGAGACAAGAAGTGGATCACCTAAAGGCAAAAGCCTTGGAAAAGAAGCTAAGCTACATTTGTAGTTGATCTGGTATACTAAAAAATGCTACAGAATGTATGATGAAATGGAAACAATAACCAGGGAAAAAGATATAAAATTGACATATACATATTGTCATCAACACAATAACCAATTATGGTAGCATACAAAGAAAGAAGTTTAAGCATTTAGTAGTAGCCCTATGGGAGAAATTTTTAAAATTCTGAAAGATATAAAAGTAGACGAACAAATGAAGAGACATTCCTTGTTCTGGTTGTTGAGTTAACATCATAAAAACAGTTCTTCCTGAGGTAGTTTGTAAATTTAAAGCAATCTTTAAAAAGTTTTCTCAATGTTTATTTTTGAGAGAGAGAGAGCGAGCACGCATGTGAGTGCAATTGGAAGGGGTAGAGACAGAGACCCAGAATGTGAAGGGGCTTCAGGCTCCCAGCTGTCAGCACAGAGCCCGATGCAGGCCTTGAAACTCATGAACCGTGAAATCATGACCTGAGCTGAAGTCAGGTGCTTAATCAGACTTAGCCACCCAGGTGCCCCTGAAACAAAAATTTTAAAATACAACTAGACAAGTTCATAGAAAAGTTCATAGGGATTCACTTCAACTTGTTTTTAAATTAGACTGATTTAAAAAGAAGACTAAAAGGGTGCCTGGGTGGCTCAGTTGGTTGTGCATCTGACTTAGGCTCAGGTCATGATCTTGCAGTTCATGGGTTTGAGCCCCTTGTCAGGCTCTGTGCAGATAGCTCAGAGCCTGGATCCTGCTTCAGATTCTGTTTCCCTCTCTTTCTTCCCTCACCTGCTTGTGCTCGTGTGCATGCTCTCTCTCAAAAATAAATAAACATTAAAAAAATTTTTCTTAATTAAAAAACGCTAAAGTTTCCCTTAGTTTAAGAAAAAGATGTTCATATGAATAAGAATAACTAGGAATATACTGCAAAAGAAAGACTATGGCCATATCCCATATTAAAGCATACTGTAATTAAAACAGTGTGGTGCTGTTCCATAAACCAGTGGGACAGAATAGAAAATCTAGAAGTAGATCCAAGTACATATAGAATATAGGTAATACGGTAAGATTATCTCAAATTCTAGGAGCAAAGATTAGCTTTTTAAACTTTTTTGTTTTTTTTAAGTTAGAGGAAGAGGAAAAAAAAGAAAGAGCCGGGGCGGGGGCAGAGAGGGAGAGACAGAATCCCAGGCAGGCTCCATGCCATCAGAGCAGAGCCCAATGCAGGGCTCAAAGTCACAAACCAGGAGATCATGACCTGAGCAGAGATCAAGAGTAGGACACTCAACCAACTGAGCCACCCAGGAACCCCAAAGATTAGTTTTTTAATAAATGGTGGTGAACAACTAGATAGCTAGCTGGTTAGAAAAATACAAAATTAGATTTGTACTTTATATCATACACAAAAATGAACTACAGATAGATCAGAGAACTAAATATAATAAGTGAAATTCATGTAAGCACTAAAAGAATGTGTAGATGGATTTTCCTAACTTCAGGGGAAGGTAGCGAAAGGATTTTGAATATGACTCAAAATCCAGTTTCAGTTTTGTTTAAAAAAAAGTGGTAAGTGTGACTGTGTAAAGAATTTAAAAATCTATAAAGAAAGTTAAAAGACAACCAAGTAGGAGGAAATATTTGCAGTGTACATCACAAATAAAAGATAATATCCCTAATATGTTTTTAAAAACCTCTTAAAAATTGAGGAAATAAAGACCAAAATTGATAGAAAAAAAGGCAAGAAACATGGATAGCTCACAAAAATGTATATAAAATAGACCTTAAACATATGGAAAGATTTTCAACTTGACACATTATGTTTGAAATGAAAGCTAAAATTACATTGAGTCATCATTTCTCTCATCTGTCAGATTGGCAAAAAATAAAAAACTTAAAAACGTTTTCCATTGGTAAGTCTGGCAAAGCACCCTCTCATAAATTACTGGGAAGGGAATGTAATTGCTAAGACTAAATGGGCATATTTACATGTGAACCCCGCAGTTCCCCTTTCAGGTGTTGACACTGAACATATACTGATTCTCATCATCCAAAATTATAGATGTACAAGGTTACTACTGTTGTGTTATTTGCAATTGAAAAATATTCTAGGCATCCTGGATTTAACTTTTAAGTTGCTGTGAACAACACAAAGGAGATTGGTTGAGTAAACTTGGTACATCCACACAGTCGAGTAGTAGGCAGGAAAAAGTGAGCATGATCTCTGTGAACTGATAGGGAGTGATTCTCGGGATATATTGTTAAGTGAGGAAACCTGAAGTGCTAAACAGTGTGTGTAGTAGGTCACTTTCCATTTATGATAGAATTGGAAATTAAAACGATTTGTTTTCCAAAACAAACACAAAACAAAACAAATACATGTATTTGCTCATTTCTATATTGCACACATGAGAGATAAATCAGAAAATAATGGCAGGATGGATGGAATTAGGGTAGAAAGGATGGGGAGTGACATTAAACTATATTAATGTTTACATGTTAAAATCAAGACCAAGGGAAAACCTTTAAGATAAAAACAAATTAACCCATATTTCAAATGAATAACTTTTGAACATGGTATTTTGACTATATATCTTTAGTCCAGTAACAAATAGTTGTAGAGTACTGAATTTTAGTGTGTTTTTTTTGGCAGTCATATGCGGTAGCAGTTCTGACACCAGTTTCTCAATATTTGAGGATTAAATAAGTCCATTTGGAAGATAATAGGAGTCTGATGTCTACTGTAAGGGGGAATCTAGAATTGCAGTCATTAGTATGAACTGAGCATTTTCTTACTACTTTTAGAAATGTGTGTGTGTGTGTGTGTGTGTGTGTGTGTGTGTGTGTGTATTTGTGGATTTCCTAGCTTCCTAGCTCTGTCCTCTGGGACAGCTTCTTGTTTTTGTTTTGAGAGAGAGAGGGAAGGGAGGGAGGAAGGGAGTGGGGAAGAGGGACAGAGGGAGAAAGAGAATCCCAAGCAGGCTTCTGGCTCAGCATGGAGCCCCACTTGGGGCTTGATCCCACGGCCCTGGGATCATGATGCTGGCCGAAGACAGAGACAGACCATTGCAAGCACATCGTGCTCTCAGGTTAGGCTCTAGAACCAGACTGTTGTTGCTGTAAAGGGTATTATTGCAATAACTGGCAAAATTTGAATAAGGTTTTGTAATAGATAGTAGTGGTGTTACTAGTTTCCTGATTTTGGCAATCTGATTGTAGTTATGAGAATGTTCTTGTTCTTGGGAGATGCATACTGAGGTATCTAGAGGTAAAGAGGCATCATGTCTATAACTTATTGTCAAATAGTTGAGAAAATTCATATATATGTACATATGTAGAGAGAGGTGTGTATATATAAATACATAGAGAAAGGGGAGGTAGGTGGGAGGGATAGGGAATGACAAAGCATATGTGGTAAAATGTTAAGAAATGGAGAATCTGGATATATACTTTTTATTTTTTTACTATTCTGGAAATTTTTATGTTAAGTTTGAAATGATTTCTAAATAAGGTGAAAGAGTAAAATAATGCCAAATTCAAATAGAACCCTTAAAAAAGGCTGTGCTGGTGTATCTTCCCCAGCAGTGTGCAAGAGGGTTTCCCCTCCAGCAGGGAATGGGTGCTGCCACTGCCCCCAGTCCTTTGTCCCTGGAGAAACTGAGGTGGGGTCGGGGCTGTCCAGCTCGGTCGTTCTGTACTGTGTCTGTCATTCTGTAATGTTGTATCTGGCTCTTTATCATTTTGAGCTCAGGTGTAAATTTATCCCTGCAGGTTGTCGACGAGCGAGAATTTTTTGAGATCATGCCCAATTATGCCAAGAACATCATTGTGGGTTTTGCAAGAATGAACGGGAGGACTGTTGGAATTGTTGGCAACCAACCTAAGGTGGCTTCAGGTAGGTACAAGAGGCTCTCACAAACCTCAGGTGGCAGTTGGGGGCCATGGCTGCGGGGTGTGGTGTCTGCCTTCTGCCTTTTCCTCAGATGAGTCTTCCATGGCCAGAGAAAAAACTCAGGGAAATGTTGTTGTAAAAGCTCTCTTCTTGGGGCGCCTGGGTGGCTCAGTTGATTAAGCATCTGACTTAATTTCTGCTCAGGTAATGATCTCAACTGTTTGTGGGATTGCGCCCTGCTTTGAACTCCTCTCTCTTCCTCTCTCTCTGCCCCTACCCATGCACTCTTGTGAGCACTTCTCTCTCTCAAAAAAAAAGAAAAAAAAAAGCTCTTTTTTAATTGTTCATAACTCACAATGCTTCTCTCATGATTTTATTTTTTAAGGGTTTATAGACAATTTTCTTCGGCTTAAGATGGTTTTTACATTTTCAGAGGTCTGCTTTCTGTCTCCCCTAGTTAGATTCATGTCTCGCCCCTAAACTATGAGTTCAGTGAGGGTGGGGGTGTTGGTGTCTTATTCGTAGTTTTAAATCCATTGTTCAGTGGTGTCAGGTACAGCATCTTCCTGTGTCTTCCGGTGACATGGCCGGAGCTGAGCTACAGCCAGGTCAGGGGCACTCTTCTGTGGTTGCGCCCTGGGTGTGGCTGGAGGTGTGGGATAGGGACTATAGACACTGCTTTCCTCCTGTTTCCTGTGTAGGTTTGTTTTGAATACTGTATAGGAGAAATATGCACTCCCTTACTGACCCAGCCTCATCTTTTATGTCTGTCATGGCAATTTTTCCTTTTCTTTAGAAAAAAAGTTGTTTGGTTTTTTTTTAATTTTTTTTTTTACCATGGTAAAACATGTGTATAACAAAGTTTGTCATTTTAACTATTTTTAAGTGTATAATGTAGTGGCATTAATTACATTCATACCGTGTGCTGCCATTACCACTATCTTCCAAAAATTTTTCAAGTAGAAATGACTCCCTTTCCACCCTACCCCTGAGTCCTTGGTAATCTAAGTCTCCTCTCTATGAATATACCTATTATAGATATTCCATTTAAGTGGAATAATATAGTAATTGTCCTTTAGTGTCTGGTTCCTTTTACTTAGCATATGTTTTCAAGGTTCATCTATGTTGTAGCATGTATCAGAACTTTATTTTAACTTTTCATGGCTAAGTAATATTCCATTGTATGTATGTACCACATTTTGTTTACTCATTCATCTGTGATGGACACTTGGGTTGTTTCCACCTTTTGGCTATTGTGAATAATATTGCAGTAAACATTGGTATACAAGTATCTGTTTGAATCCCCGTTTTCAGTTCTTTTGGGTATACACCTAGCAGTGGAATTGTTGAGTCATATGGTAATTTTATGTTTTTGTTTTTGTTTGTGTTTTTTAAGAAACATCATACTGTTTTTCACAGTGGCTGCACTGTTTTCTCAGTAGCAATGCCTAAGGGTTCCACTTACTTTACACTGTCGCTTGAACTTGTTTTTTTCAGGTATGTTTTGATAATAGCTATCTTAATGGGGTGTAGAATATTTTCTCATTATGGTTTTCATTTAAATTTCCCTAATAATTAGTGATGTTGAGCGTCTTTTCATGTGCTTATTGGCCATTTGTATATCTTCTTTGGAGAAATATCCATTCAATTCCTTTGTGCATTTTTAATTACTTGTTTTTTGTTGAGTTGTATGAGTGCTTTATATTCTGGATATTTATTAGGCCTTTATCATCTATGTGATTTGCATGTATTTTTTCCCATTCTGTAGGTTGTCTTTTCACTTTCTTGATAATGTCATTTGATGCACAGAAGTTTTAAAATTTGATGAAGTCCAATATACAATTTGTTTGTGTTTGGCGGAGTACCTGTTGAAAAATCCAACATCATGAAGCCCCTCCCTGTGTTTTCTTTTAGGAATTTTATGCTTTTAGCTTTTACATTTAGGTTTGACCAATTTTGAGTAAATTTTTATATATGGTGTGCATTAAGGGCTCAACTTGATTCTTTTGCGTGTAGAAATCTAGTTATCCCAACACCATTTGTTGAATAGATTGTTCTTTCCCTATTGAATAGACTTGGCGTCCTCAAAAATCAAGGGGCTGTAGATGTATGGGTTTTTTTCTGGACTCTTAATACTATTTAAGTGGTCTATTTATGTTTATTCACATGCTGGTTTTGATTACTGCAGCTTTGTGTAATAAGTTTTAATATCGGTAAATGTGTGTCCTCTCATGTCCCTTGTAAAGATTCTTTTGACTTTTGGGGCTCCTTGCAATTCCAAATGAATTTGAGGATTGGTGTTTCCATTTCTCCAAAAAAGGATGTTGAGGTTTTGATAGAGATTGCATAGAATCTGCAGATCACTTTAGGAATCTTTCCATTTATTTTGGTCTTTTAATTCTTTTGGCAGTGTTTTATAGTTTTTAGTGTATAAGTCTTTCACCTCTTGGTTAAATTTACTTTTATGTATTTTATTCTTTTAGATACTATTGCAAATGGAATTGCTTTCTCAATTTTCTTTTTGGAATGTTCATTATTAGTATATGGAAAGATGACAACACAACTGATTTTTGTTTGTTGCTCATGCAACCTGCAACTTTGCTGAGCTTATTAGCTTTATGAGCTTTCTTGTGGATCATGTTTTTTGCAAATAGTTTTTACTTCTTCATCTCCAATTTGGATACTTTTTATTATTTTTTTCTTGTCTAGTTGCTTTGGCTAGAACATCTAGCACACTATTGAATAGCATTGGTGAAAGCAGGCATCCTTATTTTGTTCCTGATCTTAGGGGAAGAACTTTGTCTTTGACCACTGAATATGATGTTAGCTGTGGGTTTTTCGTAAATGCCTTCATCATGGTGAGAAAATTTCCTTCCATTCCTAGTTTTCTGAGTACTTTTTTTTTTCTTTTATGAAAGGTTGATAGATTTGTATACCTTTTCTGCAACATTTGAAATGATCGTGTAGTTTTTGTCCTTCATTCTATTAATGTGGTGTATTATATTGTTTGATTTTTTTCTACGTTGAACCACTTTTGCTTTATTGGAGTATATCTAAGTTGGTCATGGTATATAATCCCTTTGGTAAAATAAATTTTATTTTTTGGAGCTCTTTAAGTTTCAGAGCAAAATTAAGTGAAAACTGCAGAGTTCCCATAATACTCTATCATACATACACAGCTTACTTCACTGTCAATATCCTGAACCAGAGTAGTACATTTGTTACAATTGATGAATGTACATGGACACACCATAATTACCTTAGGTCTGTATTTACATTAGGGTTCACTCTTGGTGCTATATATTCTCTGGGTATGATAAATGTATAGTATATAACCCACCATTGCAGCATCATAAAAAATGGTTTCACTGCCTTAAAAGTCCTAAGCGTTCCACTTGTTCATCATTCCTTTCTCCCAACCCTGATAACCTAGTAACCCCTGGCAACTACTGATCCTTGTACCCCTCCCATAGTTTTACTTTTTCTAGAATATCATATAGTTGGAGTTAGAGTATGTAGCCCTTCCAGATCAGCTTCTTTCACGTAGTAATATGCATTTAAGCTTCCTACATGTTTTCTCATGGCTTGATAGCTCATTTCTTTTTAGTGTTGAGTAATATTCCATTGCCTGGGTATACCACACAGTTCACTTATCTGTTCACCTCCTGAAGGACATTGTGGTCGCTTCTAAGTTTTGGCAATTATGAGTAAAGCTGCTTTAAATGTCTGTGTGCAGGTTTTTGTGTGGACATAAGTTTTCAGCTCATTTGGGTAAATGCCATGGAGTATGCTTGCTAGCTTGCATAGTATGAGTATGTGTAGTTTGTAAGAAACTGCCAAACTGTCTTCCAGAGTTGCAGTACCATTTTGCATTCCTGCCAGCAAGGAGTTACAGTTCCTGCTGCTCCACATCCTTGTCTGGATTTGGTGTTGTCAGTGTTCTGGATTTTGGCCATTCTAATAGGTGTGTAGTGGGATATTTTTTTTTTGTTTTTCACTTCACTTGTAAGTATTTAATGAATCTCCCTCCATGTGGCTTCAAGCTACCAGGACACAGGTGCCCTCCCTCCCCCCCCCCCAACCTTCTCCTCAGCAATTCTACTGAAGAATTTGGCCCTCTCGATGACAGGCTGTTTGGGGAGCTTTCCCTTTCCCAAAACTTTGTAGTAGCATGAACGCACCACATCAGTGATAGGAACAAGTCCAGTCTTGTTTTTGGCAGCATTTACCCGTGTCTGCTGACTGACCAGGGTCCACAGTTTAGTCAAGGTTGACAGTTGGGTAGAATATCTGGTTCCTTTTTAAGTGGTAATGCCTCATACCCGCTTTTCCAAAGTAACCTGGATGATATTTGTCAAAGTTGATCTTGTGATGATGCATGCCACCAGCATTACCCCAGCCTCCTGGGTGCTTCCGGTGCTTGCTGATGCTGCTGTGGCCGTGGCTTACATGACCCCGAAGTTTCCAGGTCTTCCTCAGTCTGGATGGCATGTCAGCAGTCCAGACAAAAGACCTGGTATCTTCTTTTAATTTGCATTTCCCTGATGCCGTATGACATGGGGTATCTTTCCATGTGTTTATTTGCCATCTGTATGTTTTCTTTGGTGAGGTGTCTGCTCAGATCTTTAGTCCCCCCGCCGCCTTTTTAGTCTATTTTTTAATCAGTTTTTTTTTTCTTATAATGTTTATTGTTGAGAGAGAGAGAGAGAGAGAGACAGAATGTGAGTGGGGGAGGTGCAGAGAGACTGGGGACAGAAGATTTGAAGTGGGCTCTGTGCTGACAGCAGACAGCCTGACATGGGGCTTGAGCTCACAAACTGTGAGATTATGACCTGAGCTGAAGTTGGACACTCAGCCAGCTGAGCCACCCTGGTGCTCCTGTTTGTTTTCTTATTGTTGAGTTTTAAGAGTTCTTTGTATATGTTAGATAGCAGTTCCTTTATCAGATGTGTATTTTGCAAATGTTTTCTCCCAGTCTGTGGTTGTCTTCTCTTTCTCTAGACAGTGCCTTTTGCAGAAGTTTTTAATTATGAGGTCAGCTTATCAATTATTTCTTTTTCATAGATCATGCCTTTGGTAGTGTATCTAAAAAGTTACCACCAAATCCAAGGTTATTTGTTTTCTCCTGTGTTATCTTCTAGAAGTTTATCACTTTTGTGGTTTACATTTAGGTCTCTGGATCCATTTTGAGTTAGTTTTATGAAATGTGTAAGGTCTGTGTCTAAATTTTTTTGCTGTGGATGTCCAGTTGTTCCAGCACTACTTGTTGAAAAGACAATCTCTCTTCCATTGTATTGCCTTTGTTTTTTTGTCAAAGATCAGTTGATATTTCTTGGGGTCTATTTCTGGGTTTGCTGTTCTGTTCCATTGGTCTGTTTGTTTGTTTTTTTTTTTCATTAGTACCACATGTCTTGATTACTGTAGCTTTATAGCAAGTCTCGTGGCTAGGTGTTGTTAGTCCTTCAACTTTATTTTGTCCTTCAATACTGTGTTGGCTGTTCTAGGTTTGTTTTTGTTTTTTTGTTTTTTGGGTTTTTTTTTTGCATCTCCATATACACTTTAGAATCAGTTTGTCAACATCCACAAAATAACTTGTTGGGATTTTGATTGGAATTGTGTTAAATTAAGAAATCAAGTTGGAAATACCTGCCCTCTTGACAATATTGAGTCTGCCTATCCATAAACATGGAATATGTCCCCATTTATTTAATTCTTCCATTTTGTTCATCAGAGTTGTGTAGCATTCCTCATATAGATTTTATAATGTGTTTTGTTATTTTATGCCTGTGTATTTCTTTTTTTGAATGGTGGGTGCTAATGTAAATGGTATTGTGTTCTTTGTTTCAAATTCACTGCTGGTATATAGGAAAGTTATTAACTTTTGAATATTAACTTTGTATTCTGCAACCTTGCTATAATTGCTTATTAGTTTCAGCAGTGTTTTTGTCAATTCTTTAGGATTTTCTACATAAATTATTATGTCATCTGTGAACAAAGACAGTTTGATTTCTTCCTTCCCAGTCTGTGTACCTTTTGTATATTTTCTTGCTTTATTGGATTAGGTATGACTCCCAGTACAGTTTTGGAAAGTGGTGAGAGGGGACATTTTTGTCTTATGCCTGATCTTAGTGGGAAAGCTTCTAGTTTTTCATCATTATGTGTGATGTTAGCTGTAGATTTTTTGTTAGATGTTCTTTATCAAGTTGAGAAAGCAGCCCTGTATTCCTAGTTTGCAGAGGGTTTTTAATCATGACTGAGTGTTGGATTTTGTGAATCCCTTTTCTGTATCTACTGATGTGTTCATGTAACTTTTCTTCTTTAGCCTGTTGATACAATAATGTTGCTGGGTTTGATTTGCTTTTATTTTGTTAGGGATTCTTGCATCTGTGTTCATGAGAGTCATTGGTCTGTAGTTTTCTAGTAATGTGTTTGTCTGGTTTTGGTAATAGCATAATGCTGGCCTCATAGAATGAGTTAGGAAGTATTCCCTCTGGTTTTTCTGAAAGAGATGGTAGAGAATTGCTGTAATTTGTAGAATTCATCAGTGAAACTTTCTGGACTTCTTTTGTTTTTTTTAATCCATAAGAAATAAATGGTTTTACAAATCAAAAATATAATCCTGTGTTTTACGTTTTCTTGTGTAGTTACCTTTACTAGAAATCTTTATTTCTTCATAATTTGTGTGGTACTGTCTAGTATTTTTTTTTTTTTTTCATTTCAACCTGAAGGATTCTCTTTAATATTTCTCGTAGGGTAAGCCTAGTGGTAATGAACTCTGCAGCTTTTGTTTATCTGGGAATGTCTTAATTTGTCCCTCATTTTTCAAGGACAGGTTGCCAAACAGAGTCCTTGGTTGACAGTTTTATTCTTTCAGTGGTTTACATCATTCCATTGTCTTCTGCCTCCGTGGTTTTTCTACTAAGAAATCAACTGATAATCTTATTGAGGATCTCTTGTATATGGTGAGTCACTTCTCTCTTGCTGCTTTCAAGATTCTGTCTTTACCTTTTTTTTTTTTTTTTTTAAGTTTATTTATTTTGAGTGAGAAAGCATGAGTACAAGAGGGGCAGAGGGAGAGAATCTCCAACAGGCTTCCCACTGACAGTATGGAGGCCCACGTGGAGCTCAAACCTGAACCGTGAGATCATGACCTGAGCTGAAATCAAGAGTTGGACACTTAACTGACTGGGCCACCCAGGTGCCCCCAGATTCTGTCTTTATCTTTTAATAATTTGATGATAATCTGTTTCAGTGGGGGTCTGTTTGTGTTTATTCTACTTAGTTTCTTTGATTTGTTGCTTCATGTCTTAAATTTGGGAAGTTTTTGGACGTATTCAGGTAATCTCTGTCCCTTTTTCTCCTCCCTGTGGTATTGCCTTGCTGCAAATATTGGTTCAAGTGATGGTATTTTGTAGATCTGTAGTTTCTGTTCACTTCATTTTTTCTTTTCTTTTTGTTAAGACTGGGTAATAATATAAATTATCTTCAAGTTTCCCAATCGTGTCTTCTATTTTCTCAAATCTACTCTTGAACCCCTGTAGTGAATTTTTTATTTCATTTATGGTAGTTTTCAGCCACAGAATTTGTTTGGTTCCTTTTTATAATTTCTTTCTCTTTATTGGTATTCTCATTTTGTTCATACATTGTTTTCATGATTTTTAAAGTTCTTTGTTCATGTTTTTCTTTTTTTCTTTGACCATCTTTAAGATATTTAAAATTTTTTTTAAATAAACTTTTTATTTTAGAGTTGTTTTAGATTTATAACAAAATTTCTAGATAGCACAGAGTTTCCATGCACTCCACACCTAGTTTCTCTGATTCTTAACATTTTACTTTAGAGAGCACTGTTATCAGATATTTCACTCTAAACAAAGAGACAGTGGGCGACTAAGCTAGAGGGAAAACTGAGGTTAAATGGTTTTGCTGTTGGACTCAATCACTGGTTCCTTTCATTGGTTTTGTTTATCTGTCTGTTGGTTTAAGATGGAACAGACCTGATGTATAAACGATTAGAATAATTCTGAAGACAGAGGATGACGATGGCTTTGAGATGTGACTTCTTAGCTTATAACTGACATTATTGATGCTTTTAGACAAAACTGTTAAGCTATTTGATTAAAATTTTTTTTTAATCTTTATTTATTTTTGAGAGAGAGACAGCATGTGAGCAGGGGAGGAGCAGAGAGAGAGGGAGACATAGGATCTGAAGCAGGCTCCAGGCTCCAAGCTGTCAGCACAGAGCCTGATGCGGGGCTCGAACTCATGGACCGTGAGATCATGACCTGAGCCGAAGTCAGATGCTCAACCAACTGAGCCACCCAGGCGCCCCAAAGCTATTTGATTTAATGCACACTACACTGTCAGGAATAGTTTAGGGAAGCTCTAGTGTGACTCTCCTATTCTAAAAAAATGGACATTGGCCTTATATCTGAAGTTATTATTACCAGCTCATGTGTACTTTGACTCTGATGGTACTTCTATGTACCAGGCTGTACATAGAAGTTCATTTCAAATCTTTGGGTATTTTTTCATTTGTTTACTTATAAATTTAAAAACACTTTTTTAATGTTCATTTTTGAGGGAGAGAGAGAGCACAAATGGGGTAGAGGCAGAGAGAGACGGAGACACAGAATCCGAAGCAGGCTTCAGTCTCTGAGCTGTCAGCACAGAGCCTGACGTGGGGCTTGAACTCACAAACCATAAGATCATGACCTGAGCCGAGATCAAGAGTTGGATGTTTAATCAACTGATTCATCCAGGCACCCCTATAAAAATCTTTATAATGTTTATTTATTTTTTTTTTTAATTTTTTTTTTCAACGTTTATTTTTTATTTTTGGGACAGAGAGAGACAGAGCATGAACGGGGGAGGGACAGAGAGAGAGGGAGACACAGAATCGGAAACAGGCTCCAGGCTCCGAGCCATCAGCCCAGAGCCCGACGCGGGGCTCGAACTCACGGACCGTGAGTTGGCTGGCTGAAGTCATCGTGACCTGGCTGAAGTCGGACACTTAACCGACTGCGCCACCCAGGCGCCCCTATAATGTTTATTTTTGAGGGAGGGAGGCAGAGAGAGAGGGAGACACAGAGTCCAAAGCAGGCTCCAGGCTCTGAGCTGTCAGCACACAGCCCGATTCAGGGCTCGAACCCACAGACTACGAGATCATGACCTGAGCCAAAGTTGGCGCTTAACCAACTGAAGCACCAAGTTGCCCCCAAGACCATTATTTTAAAGTCTTTGTCTAATAAGTTCAGTGTCTGGGCTTCCTTAGGGACAGATTCTGTCAGTTAATTTTCTTCACTTGAGTGGCTTTTTTCCTGTTTCTTTGTAAGCCTTGTTATTTTTTTGTCGAAAACTGGACATTTGAATATTATGAGGTGTTGATCCTGGAAATCATATTCTCTCCCTTTTCTAGGTTTTGTTGTTGATCACTGAATGCTGTAATAGCCATTGTCTAGTGCCGTTTTCCAATTATTTTTGCAGACTATATTCCTTGCTGTAGGTGGTCATGGAGGTTTCTTTGCCTTAGCTTGTGTCCAACTAGTGTTTTGACAGTGATATCCTTGAATACCAGCTACTAAAACAGGCAAACAAGAAAGTACCTCATCTAGTCTTTGAGAATTGGCCCTGTGCTGGTGCTCCTCTTCAACACTTGGCCAGACTTAAACTGAACTTAGGGATCAGCCCACTGTTAAAACTTAAGGTCTTCTTAGGTTATTTGTTTTGTAAAGTATTTTCATTTTCATTCCTCTCAAGATATTTTCTAATTCCCTTTTCCTGGGTCTTTTCTGAGCATGCATCTAGACCTAGGCATATCTGTGTCTTTCTGAAATGCCCTGTGTACACAGGTGTTCTTGAATGCCCTAATTTTCTAAAGAATCTCTGTCCCTGGTTCTTTCCTCCTAGGCCTTAGGCAGTCTCAAGCATCTGCAGGTGGTTCTTTGTTTTTGAGCAATGTCTGCCACTTTCTGGCCTGGTGAGCTCCATGTTAGGTAAAGCAGGGATGAAAATCTTTCAGACAAATTAGAACACACCTATGTGATAATTTGTGACTGACTCTTTATTCCCTCTAGAACTAGGGAGAGAGTGGGGCAGGTGTAATTAAGAATGTCACAAAGCTTTCCTACTATTTTTAAGTTGCCTGTTTCTTGATTTGACTTTTCTCTTGGTGGTTGGTAAACCTTCACTTGTTCCAGGGTTTCTGATTCTTTTGTGATGTTTTTGTTGGAGGGTAGGAGTTTGGAGCTGACTTCCCCACCATTTTGTTGTTGAGAAAAAGTGTTTAAAAGTCAGGAATTCACACACACTGAAAATGCATTTTGTTCCTCCAGTAAATTCTTAACTGTTGATACATCCTTTTAGTTTCTCCTTTGAGCTGTGTCAGTCATTGGCATGGACTTCACATGATTTCTTGTGTCTGCTTCAAGATCTTTCTCATCCCATGACTACCTCTGTGGGTCCTGATGGCCTGCAGCACAGGTTGACTTTGACAAGCCCACTTTTTAAGAAACTGCTTGGCTTGTCCTGGAAAGTGTATCTATAGATATCTAGGATGTCCGTCCCACTGCCCAACCTGGCTGGAGCCTGAACGCTTGATTCCATGGTGGTTCCTTGACTTCCCCTTTTCTTAGAAATTCTTTGTTATGTTTATGGAGTGGCAAGATGTGGAAGTTCAGTAGATTACTGCTTTTTTGAAAAAAAGCTTCATGCATTTTATGGACTTAATCATTCCCTGTTACTAAAAGACAGCTTCAGAGGCTTACATAGGGGGCTTCTGTTCCAGGTCTCATTTTTTCTTACAGGGATTAGCCAGTGCTCACTGGGCTCTCTCTGGGTACCAGGCGCTCAGTCTAGTTCTGGGACGAGGCCTCAGATGCTAAGACCGGGCCTCTGGTCCTGGAGCCCGTCCCATGGCCACTCGGGCTGCAGGTTTTCCATTCCTGTGTTGATTTCCCCAGTGATTCCATCATGTTCTGGTTGTCGGTGCCCATCTTGCTTTTCAGTTTAAGTATAGCTTCTGGATACTTTTTGCAGTTTCTTAATTTAGAATTGTTTTTATTCTGGGACTTATCACTCAGATTTTTTATTTCAGGTCATTAACATAGATTTTGAGGAGAGAGGAAAGAGGGGAGATTTAAAACATTTTTGAGTTACAAGTTACACACAATAAAATGCACAGGTTTCAAATGCTCATTTTAATAGGTTTTGATAATTTGACAGTAGTATACAACCTTGTTATCACCATCCAAAACAAGATACGGAACATTTCTGTCCTCTCAAAAAATGCATTTAGTAAGAGGGAAGTTTTGCCAATTTTTCTTTTTGAGTTCTTTTTGTTTCTAGCATTCTTTATATATTTTGGATGGGAGTCTTGTCAGATACGCATATTGCAAATATATTTTTTTCCTGATTTGTGACTTCTTCAATAAATTGTGTCTTTTGACTCACATATTTTTAAACATGTGATGAAGTCCCATTTATCAATGTTTTTTATTTATGATTAGAACTTTTTGTGTCCTTTCCAAACAATCTTTGCCTATGACAAGGTTGCAAACAAAGATGGTCCGATATCATTGGCTAGCTTTGTAGTTCTGGGTTTTATGTTAAGGCCTATGATCTATTTTGAATTAATTTTTGTATATAGTTTATAGAGTGAAATAGTCTACTTTTATGTTCCCTCTCCCCCCCATATAGACAGTTAAGTGTTCCATCACCATTTGTTAAAAAGACTTTCTTTCCACAGCGAATTGGTTTGATACCTGGTCTAAAATCAGTTGTGTGGGTCCATTTCTTCACAATGTATCCATTACCATTTTGTCTACCTTGATGCCTGTGCCATACTGTCTTGATTACTGTAGCTTTATAGTTATCAGCTTGGGGCAGTTTCAGGATCCTGGGGACACTTGACAATGTTGGAAACCGTTTTGTTTGTCACAGGTGTGGGTTGTAGGGGAGTGAGTGCTACTGGCATCTAGTGGGTGGAGGCCAGAGATGATGCTAAACATCTTCTGCACACAAGACAACCCCCCACAACAAAGAATTACCCAGCCCAAAATACAGATGGCCCTGAGGTTCAGAAATCCTGCTTTGTAAGAAAGTCTTGAAGTCAACTAGTATAAGTTTTCCAATTAAACCCCAAAACTGTTTATTCTGTTTCCTTTGTATTACCATATGAATTTTAGAATCTGCCTATCAGTTTCTGTAAGAGAATGCCTACGATTTTGGTAGTAATTGCTTGAAAATCTAGATCTGTTCAGTATGATAGCTTAGTAAACTTCAAGATAATTAAATAGTATAGACAATTAAAATTGAATGCAATTAGAGGCTTAGTTTCTCATTTGTGCTAGCTGTTTTTCAAGTGCTTAATAGCTTTAGTGGCTACCATGTCAAATAGCACAACCAGAGAACATTTCCATAATTACAGAAAATTCTTTTGGCCAGCACTGGTATAGATCATTTAGGAATTTATTTATTCTTATCAATGAGTGTATAAGCTTTTTTGTAGATACTCTGTCAGATTATGAAAGTTCCATTGTATTCCTAGTTTACTGCTTGTTTTGAATTATGATTGAGTATTGAATTGTCAGATGTGTTTTGTCTGTTGAGGAAGAAAAGCCTATATGGTTTTTCTCCCTATTTAGTAATTTTGTTGGTTTTTTCACATATTAGATCAGCCTTGACTTCTTGGGATAAACCCCACTTAGAGTGCATCAGTGTTTTTATATATTGCTGGATTTGATTTCATAATATCTTGGGGATTTTTGCATCTGTGTTCGTGAGGGATTTTGTTTGGTCTGCATTCTTCTTTTACGATGTCCTAATCTTGTTGTGGTATTAGGGGAATGTTGGCCTCATACAGTATGTTGGGAACTATTCTAGGAGAGGAGACTTATTAGCAACTGAACTCTTACTCTGCACACATTACAGATACCACCTCCTTAAATCCTTGAAACCATGGTAGGAGGTAGTAACATCCCAACTTTGCAGGTGATGAACCTCAGGCTCAGAAAGGTAAAGTCATTTCCCAAGGGCACATAGCTGTAACTGGTGAATCTGATTCCAGGCTATCGGGAGTCTCTAACAGCAGCTATTGAATGATACCTCTCACTACTGGTTCCATGGGGACAAGTCAGGCTGTACCCCAGGTGGGTATATAAACCTCAGTTAATGAGGCACAGTCTAGCTGCCTGCAATAGACTGTGCTCCCGGCAAGAGAGCCTGAGGGTCCACTCTTGGACCCTCTTTGGCCACTGCCCGGTGGGTTCTCCTGTCTTTCCTGGAGTGTAAGGATTTCCCTTTACATTCCCTGGTGAGGAGACTTTGGTGCCTCCATAGAAATCAGCTCTGAATGGTTCCTGAGGGCACATTCCCATTGGGGGTAGAGCTGGGAATTGCCCAGAAGCTCAGCATGGATAATCTCTCTCATTCTAGGATGTTTGGATATTAATTCATCTGTGAAAGGGGCTCGTTTTGTCCGATTCTGTGATGCATTCAATATTCCACTCATCACTTTTGTTGATGTTCCTGGCTTTCTGCCTGGTAAGTCATTGATAGGAGGGGGGCGAGGAGAGGTAGTTTTGCCCAGTAAGGCGCCCACTTAATTTGGAGGTTTTGTAAAATTCTCTAAGGATTTGTGACTTCTCCATATTCTAGGTGTCTGGAAGATGGGGCTGTGGGGGGTGAGTGGCTCTCTCCTGGCCCTCTGGGGAGCAGGGGAAGACCTCATAGCTGAGAGTGACAGGCATACCTTGTAAGGACTTCTGTATCTTGTAACTCTTCCTCATGACATAGGCACAGCACAGGAATATGGGGGCATCATCCGGCATGGAGCCAAGCTTCTCTACGCATTTGCTGAAGCAACTGTGCCCAAAGTCACAGTCATCACCAGGAAGGTGAGAAGAGCTGGTATCAGAGGCTGTGAGCCCACACACTTCTAGCAGCATGGCCATGGTTGGAGGTCTGGCCAAGAGTTTCAGGGGGGCTGGGAAGAGGAGTACACCTTGCTGACCCTTAAAAAGATCTTTGGAGCTCAGGCAACATTTATAGCCCTGTGGACACACCCTGCAGATATGTTGGTGGTCACGTCTGGGAAATGACAGCATCAGTGGGAAAGAGCCAGGAAAGACAGTGAACATTAGCTGTGAAAGGCCTCTGGACTGTGCCTGTGTTTTCTCTGCGCTGGCTTCCCAGCCTCAGAGACACTGGGCCTTCAGTAGCTCAGGAGGGCTTTTCCTTTTGTCCTCATTTCACTTGGCTTCCTAGAGTCTTTCAGGGACATGATCTGATTCAGGCTCTAACATTCAGCATTTGGGTTTGTTCTAGGCCTATGGTGGTGCCTATGATGTCATGAGCTCCAAGCACCTTTGTGGTGACACCAACTATGCCTGGCCTACAGCAGAGATTGCAGTCATGGGAGCAAAGGTGAGGACCTCTAGCTTTCCCTTTTCCTGGATCCAGGTACTGGTCGTTTCCCAGCAGGAGCTTGTAGTTACGAAATGTGGAGAGAGGCCCGGACCCCTTGGATGGGCCAGGATTCCAGGGAGTTGGGACCTAGACCTTGGCGAGTCCCCACCTTGACCCCTGGGTCAGCTCTGGCTCCTGTCCTGCACTGTCACTTTAGGCACATGCTGGTGTCTTCATGCTCGGGGGGTGGGGGTAGGGGTGGGGAGGGGGGATGCTGAGTGGGTTTTGAGATTGTCAGTAAAGCAGAAAGGGTTGAGTCAACTGAACTAGCCTTTGGGAGGATTGGACATTCCCTGTGATCCCATTCCCATCTCCTCTCCCAGGGAGGGCCCCAGAGCCACTGAATTGTGTACTGAGGATAAGGAAGAAGGAAAACAGCATTTTACTTCACCTGATTCAGGGGACCATGGATCTAACTATGGAAAATGGGCAAAACATCTTGGCCTGAAAGAAGGATAGATGCAATTGGATGGAATAGGATGGAATTTGGGGAGACAAGTGACTGGCTTTGCCTGGGCTGCCTGTTGTTGGGGCCACACTGAACTTTGGATCACAGCCCGTGGGATCGTGCTGGTTGACTCCAGCAGTGCTCACCTCTGTACCCTGGTGCCTGGAGCCGGCATTTCTCACCGGGGCACTGTGGCCTCGAAGTTCACAGCCACACACTGTGATAGTGGTTTGAGGGAGGTCACCTGGGTTGGGACTGCCAGTTAAGTTCATTAACTTCTCCTATGACAGGGGGCCGTGGAGATCATCTTCAAAGGGCATGAGAATGTGGAAGCAGCTCAGGCAGAGTATATTGAGAAGTTTGCCAACCCCTTTCCTGCTGCAGTGAGAGGTAGGGACTGTGGTGGGGAGGGCGGTGTTGGGCATTTGTTGGGTCACTTGCTCATCCTTTTGCTCCAGAAAGTCTCACATCATTGCCCTTTGCCCTCACTGTGGAATCTGGAGACTGGTGACGGTTGGGGGTTGTCTCTGGACATTGTATACACTGCTTTGGTCACCAAGGACTGAAACAATATTGCTGAAATGGCTAGTGGTGTTCAGTTACCTAATATTGTGTAAAAGTCCACTCCTAAACAGAGTGGCTGACACAGCCAACTTTTTTTTTTTTTTTTTTTTTGCTCATGTTTCTGAGGGTCGGCAGTTTGGTCTGGGCTCAGTTAGGGGGTTCTCCTGCTGGTCTTTCCTGGGATCAGTCATTCACAGATAGTGACTATGCCGGATAGTCCAAGATGGCTTCACTTACATGGTTGGTAATGGCAGTAGGCGCTTTCTGCACAGGTTGCTTATTTATTTTTATTTTTATTTTTTTTTGAGACAGAGGGTACAAGTGAGCAAGGGACAGAGACAGAGAAGCGGGGCTCACCTGAGGTGGGGCTCAAACTCACAAACTATGAGGTCATGACCTGAGCCGAAGTGAGATGCTTAACTGACTGAGCCACCCAGGTGCCCCATGGTTTCTCTTTCTGAACCTGGCCACTCCATGCTTGCTGGTGTCCTGAGCACCTTGAGACCTAGATTTGGAAATTGCATAGTGTCATTTTTGCCACATTCTGTTGGCCAAAGCAAATCACAAGGACAAGTAAAATTGAATCCAGTTCTTGGTATGAGGGGTGATGAAATCACATTACAAAGGGACTTGTGTTACAGGGGTAGGAGGAAGGTGTACTGATTGTTGAAAATACAGACATATTTTCTTAATTTTATTTCCTGTTTACTTCATCTTGGCAGCAAGGGGGGTCAGATTGCATTTTTTTTGCCAAGTAGTCCTAGGCCAGAAGTTGAGGCCCTGCCAGAGGAACGGGGATGCTCCTGGGATGTGGTGGAGGGTTCACAGGGCCCGTGCCCTCTCATATCAAGTTGGGTCCTGCTCACACCCCAGAGATGGTGCCCAGGCTGAGCACAGATTGGGGGGTGGCCTTATTTTGGGATGCAGATGATCTACTTCCTTTTCTGTGCTTCACCAGGATTTGTGGATGATATCATCCAGCCTTCCTCCACACGAGCCCGAATCTGCTCTGACCTGGATGTCTTAGCCAGCAAGAAGGTACAGCGCCCTTGGAGGAAACATGCAAATATTCCATTGTAAACGAATCAAAGGAAAATAAACCAAGAGCCAATTACCGCCTGGCCATTTGCACCCATCTCTGCCTTTTGCAATCATGAAACCTGGAAATCTAAATATCAGTAATAACTTGAAATGGCTGTTTATTAAATCCTAGGAAGATTTCATTTGTGCCTTACTGTAAAATTAATTGCTTTATTAAAAATTTGTGTAACTGGTATTTTTTGAGCACAAATTTCATTTTTTACGGTATAAATCTGAAAAATCAAGAAAACAGTGTATTGTCACTTAGAGCTGACCCTTATTTGACACCTCTGTGTATTTTCCTTTTCCCCCAAGATGTTTTTCTCTGTAGGTAAGATAATAAGCTTTTAGGGCAACATACTTAACCTGGTTAGCCTTCATTCCACACCCCTCCCCTTTTTTTAAATGCTTATTTGAGAGAGAGAGAGAGAAAGAGAAAGAGTACAGGCAGGGGGAGGGGCAGAGAGAGAATCCCAAGCAGGCTCCTTGCTGTCAGTGCAGAGCCTGACGTGGGGCTCAATCCCATGAACCGTGGGATCATGACCAGAGCTGAAATCGAGTTGGATCCTTAACCGACTGAGCCACCCAGGCGCCCCTATTTCCTTATTTTAATTTAATTTTATTTTAATTTTATTTTTTTAATGTTCGCTTATTTTTGAGAGAGAGAGAGAGAGTGAGTGAGTGTGAGCAGGGGAGAGGCAGAGAGAGAGGGGGGGGGGGGGAGACACAGAATCCCAGAGCAGGCTCCAGGCTCTGAGCTGTCAGCACGGGGCCTGATGTAGGGCTCGAACTCACGGACCGCGAGATCATGACCTGAGCCAAAGTTGGACACATAACCGACTGAGCCACCCAGGCAGCCCATAAATAATATTTAATAAAATGCCCTCGATTCCTCTAGGAATCGTTGAGGATGTTTGTAGTTGTATCTGGCAGAATAGATGCTCAGTCATATGGGATATAGTACCCTATATTAAATGCTTTTCAGAAATGTGTTGTCACATTTTAGAAAACTTAGTTTGGAAAATTTCAGACCTGTAGAAATGTTGCAGGAGTGGTATTTGTATATCTTTCACTGAGGGTATCCACTTAATTTTCTACATTTACTATATGTATAATAGCATATGCTATTATGTATGGTATATAGAATGTAGTATATAGAATACTATGTATTCTCTTCCATAAATACATAATTATTATTTTTATTGACCCATTTAAGTAAGTTGTAGAACCATGACCATTTGTCCCCCACCCTGCCAAATGTATTTATTTCCTAGGAAACAAGGCTCATTGCCTTACAGTCTTTCATTACATTGACAATTTGGAAGAATGGTTGCCAGTTATTTTGTAGAATGTCCCTCAATTTGGGTTTGTCTGATTGTTTCCAGATGTTCAGACCAGGTAAGAATGTTCTTTCTATGTATCACATAAGAAGCACATGATGCTAGTTTTTTCCATTATTGATGAAATTGACTCATCACTTGGTTAAGGTGGTGGCTGCAAAGGTTACCATTTTTTGTTTGTAATTAATAACTGATCTGGGGGCATTCTTTAAGCCCGTCAACAAATTTTCATCCAGTACTTTTAGTACCTATTGATGGTTCTTGCCTCTCAATCAGCCATACTGTAGAATCTGTTGATTCTAAAATGTTGTATTTGTTAGTTTGTTACTGTGCCAGAAGAGGTTTCTTTTCTGTTTTTAAGTATTTGTTAGATTCATGGATTCTTTTTTTTTTTTTTAAACATTTTTTCCTGAAATAATTTTTTTTTACCATGCTATCACCCTGTCAAATTTTCAAACACTAAGTACTTTTGCAGGTGTCCTTACTGGTGTTTCTCTGTGGCCTACCCTTCAAGTTAGAAATCTTGTTCCAAGTTAATACACTAATTTCAGGTCTGGATTTTGTTGCATTCTTCTGCTCTAGCACTTCCAGTGCATAGGACCTTTCACTCTGGTCATTAGCCCACAGCCCTGTCACCTCCCCCTTGGGACATCCTTTTGCTAAATAGCTCCAGTTTGCTCATGCTCAAGGACCTTAGTTCCTCTCAACCTGTGAGCTAGAACTGATTTTGCTTATTGCAGTTTTTTTTCTTTTTTTTTTTTTTTTAAGCATCTGAGTGTGCATTTTTTTTCTCTAAGTATTTTTGTCTTTCTAAGTAGATGGTGAGTTTCAAGGGGGCAGAGACTGGACACAAGTTCTTTATGTTCCTCTTTGGCACCAGCAGAAAGGTTATAAACTGTGGGAAAGGGGTTGGCCGATTCTTGGGCTTTTAGAGGTCTCCTAAGAAGCCATGCAGGTTGGTTAGCATGTGGCTCAATTGCTTAAAATTGATTAGCGAATCCCAATTTCTGGGGTCAGCTAACCTAGGATTTGGACTGCTTGGAGGATGACTGTGCTATCATCTATATGAAAATAATACAAGTTTGTGGGGTTTTTTTTTGTTTGTTTTTCCTTTTTGAGGAAGGGGTCCAAGATGTGTTTTACTAGTTTGTGAAATCTGATGCTGAGAAGGGCTTGTTCCTGGGCCTAAGAGACAGAGGAACCAGCCTAATAAAATACTTGGGCAAGAGACTTCTGGGAAGCCTTGGAATGGAGATGGTTAATAACCAATAAACAAAGCTGGTGGCCAAGGAAACAAAAAGCTGCAAGACCTTGCAAGTAGACCAGCCTCTGTGGATGACAGAATGCCATGAGAATGGTGGCAGAGTATTTTCAGTGGCTGTTGTTTAGGAATGCCTTTCCCAGGTGGTATTCGGTCTTTAAGGGGAAAAAGAAAACTGTGGGCTTTAACCAGAGGACTTGGGTTTACTGAGCAGAGCAGTGGCAAGTGTCTCTCTTTAGACTGAGAGCAGGTAATATGGTGAGAATGGAGATGGAGTTTAAGAGGTACGGAGGGTCCTGTTGCACCTGCCCCAGCTCCTCTTGCCTTAAGTAAACCAGTTTATCCTGAGCCACGAAGCTAGGGTGGTGAAGCTGCGATTTGAACCCAGGCAGATTTGTCTCAACTCCACATGTCTCTATAACCAGTCAGAACACTGCTTTCCAACTGATGTAGTAGGTGGGATGAACTCCTAAGAGGGGAGTGAGAAAGGTGGTGGCTCTCTCCACTGGAATTGTCTCACCCTGAAGAGCTATTAAATTTAGAAAGCTTTCCTACCTCATGCATGATGGCCTGTCAGTCCTTACTTGATTTGCTCGAATAGGGAGTAAATTCACAATGCAGCCTTCCAGTTGCTTGTGTTTGCAGAAAGTTCTCCTAGCTTCTCTTCTGACCATGTTTTGTCTCCTTACTGAGTCCTCTGCCTGTGAGTTCACTGATGCTTTTGGTTGCTTCGGGGTGTTTTAGATACGGTCTACCTAGAGAAGACCGTGAAGGACACTCATCCATGTATTAACACTTTAGAGCGAGCAAGTGCGGGGAGAGAGTCAGGGAGAGTGGGAGAGAATCTTAAGCAGGGCTTAAGCAGGGCTCCATGCCTAGGGTGGAGCCCAAAGTGGGTCTGGATCCCACAACTCTTGGGATCACCTGAGCCGGAATCAAGAGTCGGATGTTCAACAGTCACCCAGGCGCCCGAGTTAACACTTCTGATGTAGTTGAAGCAGCCTAGACTTAACCTGTTTGACAGATGTGAATATTTTATGTCTTTCTTGTTCTAAAGGATTTCTAGACAGCTGTGGCTAGAAACTACTGGTCCTCATGCTGTTGCACCTCTGTGGGTGTGGGATCTCCGCCACAGGACCTATGGCCACTTTAACGGGCAGAGCCTCGGTTTGGGGCTCCTATGGAGTCTAGCCAGAACATTTGGGTAGATGTAGCAGTCTTAGTAGGGAAGTTCTGACCATGTCCACACTCTCCTGGGTGGTGAGTAAAAAACCTTCTTTACATGTCCTTGGGAGCAGAAAGCTGTCCTTCAAAAAGTGATGTGTAATAAAGACTCCAATAGAGCAAGGCACTTAGGAGGGCAGGGCTGGAACCTTACTGGAGCTTGGTCTGCTATGAAAAACCTAAAGGGGAGGCACTAAGCCTTTATTTTCCATGAAGACACCGTTCATTTGATGGATTCTTTTCTGGAAGCAGGGCCAAAAGAGTGAGTTAAGTCACATCTGGGAGGTTTCCAAGTTTGTCCCAAGGTAGAGCTGCACTGAGTAAAGCCCTGGTCTAGTCTCATAAGCTTGTAAAGATGAGAGCTGCTGGAGACCCATCCTTATTATCTTCCTCCTGTGCCCAGAGAGCTCACCTGCTGATTTAGCCCTTATATCCCTGCTTTTCCTGCAGACATTTTAGGCCATCTAACAAACACAGCCCGAAGAACATGGCCAGGCCCATGAAGTGTAGGGCATGACTTTTTTTTTTTTAGTTTATTTTTGAGAGATCAAGAGAATGGCAACTGGGGGAGGGGCAGAGAGAGAGAGAGGGAGAGGATTCTAAGCAGGCTCCATACTATTAGTGCAGAGCCTGACACAGGGGCTCAGTCTCACAAACGGGGAGATCAGGACCTGACCTGAAATTAAGAGTCCAATGCTTAACTAAGTCACCCAGGTGCCCCAGGGCATGACCTTTGTTAAGAGTGATGTCTGGCACCAGTATCAAGAAACTCTCACTTACATGGCCCTATAGAATCCAAGTAATCTTTAAAAGGCCACTGTTTGTTAGGGGGAACCATGCATAAGCCTTGGTGCTGGATATGTGGCCAGGGCAGGATCCAGGCTACAAACTCTGAATGCCTCCTTCAGAATTCAGCCTGCAAGAGACCTCCTCTTGAATCACAGACAACTCGGCCTACCCACTTTCTCCAGGGAAATCCAATTAATGAAAGATAATGAACTAGTCCTAAATTTCTTTCCTTTAAAAACAAAACAAAACTGATACAGTTAAATGATTAGAGTGAGCAAACTCTCAAGAGCATTGGGACATAAAATCATCTTTGAAGCTTTACATAGTAAGAATAGGATGACAAGCC